>NC_045447.1:35026410-35093875 GCF_002776525.5 Piliocolobus tephrosceles | reverse complement strand
GGGCAAGGACTTCATGTCTAAAACACCAAAAGCAACGGCAGCAAAAGCCAAAATTGACAAATGGGATCTAATTAAACTAAAGAGCTTCTGCACAGCAAAAGAAACTACCATCAGAGTGAACAGGCAACCTACAGAATGGGAGAAAATTTTTGCAATCTACTCATCTGACAAAGGGCTAATTTCCAGAATCTGCAAAGAACTCAAACAAATATACAAGAGAAAAACAAACAACCCCATCCAAAAGTGGGGAAAGGATATGAACAGATATTTCTCAAAAGAAGACATTCATACAGCCAACAGACACATGAAAAAGTGCTCATCATCACTGGCCATCAGAGAAATGCAAATCAAAACCACAATGCGATACCATCTCACACCAGTTAGAATGGCAATCATTCAAAAATCAGGAAACAACAGGTGTTGGAGAGGATGTGGAGAAATAGAAACACTTTTACACTGTTGGTGGGATTGTAAACTAGTTCAACCATTGTGGAAAACAGTATGGCGATTCCTCAAGGATCTAGAACTAGATGTACCATATGACCCAGGCATCCCACTACTGGGTATATGCCCAAAGGATTATAAATTATGCTACTACAAAGACACATGCACACGTATGTTTATTGCGGCACTATTCACAATAGCAAAGACTTGGAATCAACCCAAATGTCCATCAGTGACAGACTGGATTAAGAAAATGTGGCACATATACACCATGGAATACTATGCAGCCATAAAAAAGGATGAGTTTGCGTCCTTTGTAGAGACATGGATGCAGCTGGAAACCATCATTCTTAGCAAATTATCACAAGAAGAGAAAACCAAACACTGCATGTTCTCACTCATAGGTGGGAACTGAACAATGAGCTCACTTGGACTCGGGAAGGGGAACATCACACACTGGGGCCTATCATGGGGAGGGGGGAGGGGGAGGGATTGCATTGGGGAGTTATACCTGATATAAATGATGAATTGATGGGTGCTGACGAGTTGATGGGTGCAGCACACCAACATGGCACATGTATACATATGTAACCTGCACGTTATGCACATGTACCCTAGAACTTAAAGTATAATAAAAAAAAAAAAAAAAAGAAGAAAAGAAGGAAGGAAGGAAAGAGGGAAGAAGAAAGAAGGGAGGAAGAAAGGAGGGGAAGAAGGAAGGAAGAAGGGAAGAAAGGAAGGGATGGAGGAAGCAAGGAAGGAAAAGAAAGAGAAGTGGGTAAGGAAGGAAGGAAGGAAAGAAGGAAGGGAGGAAGCAGGGGAGGGAGGGAAGATGAAAAAAAGAAGATTAACTCCAGCCCCACCTCCCTATCAATTTGTGTTTTGTAGGTTTGGTGCAGGGCGAAGGAAGTTGGCTTTTTACCAGACTCTCTGGGTGACTCCTATGATCAGGTAAGTCTGGGAAATACCAGGCTAAAGAGTACAGGCCAAAGTATATTTATTGTCTTTCAAAATCCTCCACAATCTGTCCTGTATTTTGTATTTTGTCTTCTGCTTCGGTCATTTGCAAATCTTGCTTGCAAACCATAATTAACTGTCAGGCTTTGTAAACAATCCACATCTGTTGGCCTCAACCCTGGATCCTTGGAGATCACGAATCTATAGATGTAGGATATGTACTTTCAAGAGTCAAGTAGGTGATTCTGAGGTGCAATTGAAGTTTAAATCTGTTGCCCTAACCACATTACATTAGACCAATACTTTTCTCCAACAGCCAACCCCTTTCCTCTCACCATCAAATTGTTTTTTTTTTTTTCTCTGTGGTATATCCTACTTTTCTTTCTTTTCTAAACCAGGAAAACATTTTTCAAAACCCTCTTTAAATATCACCTCCTCTGAATACTTCTGTTTCCCCCTCAGCCCACAGCCTTTGAGTTTCCATAACCCTTGGCTTACATTGCTAGCCTCTTATTGCACCATCTTGTGCCTATTTGAATAAGTTTGCCTCTTCTGTTAGACTACGGTAGCCTGCTTTCCAGAGATGCTGGCTTTTTCCCCTTATATACCTTTTATAATCCCAAAGCATTTTAAAAGGGGTGGGAGGTAGAAAGGAGGAAAGGGGTAATTATTGAGAGGGACACAATGGTGGGTATTTGGCATGCTGGTAATTCTATTTCTTAACCTACATGGCAGTTGGATATTACTTTGTTATAATTCATTAAATCGTACATTTGTAATTGGTATATTTTGTTGACATATGTGTTATCTCAATAAAAAGAAAAAAGAAGAAATAAAATTATCTACCATAATAAAAGTACACTCATAGTCTAAACTCAGAAAAGAGACTACTTGACTTCTTGTCTCTCTTCTACAATATCACTTTGCCCTGAGTCATCTCTTTCAAAGAAGATGAGATCTAAGCTTCTCTGTCATGTAGGCCTACAGGTTGGCCTTTTTATCAAATATAATTGTGGAATTTCTCAAATAGTTCCTGACAGTCTGCTGTGTCTTAAAATAAGAAGTCAGATTACTATTAAAAGATTGGAGAGAATCAAAAAATCTGGTTCAAATCAAATTTTGAGTCAAATATTCTGATTTCTACTCTTTTATGCCTCCATAGCAATTCAGCAGTTGTAGAATTCAAATATGTTATTCCATGATTTTGAGATCCAGGTTCCCACAGAATTGAATAAATTTTTAATTCATTAAATGTACTGTATGGTAGACTAGGGGTTCAACACTGGAAATCAGATAGCTTGCTGCCATTAAAATGTTTACTGACTACTGAGAGAAAGGATGATTACAATATAGTGTGAGAAAGACTATAAAAAGTCCCTGAGAAGAATGCATGTGTATTAGGAAAGATTACTACCTCCTATCCAATCAACCTCACATTGGAGTCCTGGTACAAAGCTCCATTGAGATACATACTTATTGATCCCACCTGGATGGCAGGGGCAAATTATAAAACGAAAAACACATCGAAAGAGTTAAGCCTTGGACAGGTGCGGTGGCTCACACCTGTAATCCCAGCACTTTGGGAGGCCAAGGCAGGCAGATCACAAGATCAGGAGATCGAGACCATCCTGGTTAACATGGTGAAACCCTGTCTCTACTAAAAATAAAAAAACAATAATAATAAAAAAAAGAATTAGCCAGGCGTGGTGGCGGGCGCCTGTAGTCCAAGCTACTCGGGAGGCTGAGGCAGGAGAATGGCGTGAATCCGGGAGGCGGAGCTTGCAGTGAGCCGAGATTGCGCCACTGCACTCCAGCCTGGGCAACAAAGTGAGACTCCGTCTCAAAAAAAAAAGAATTAAGCATTGGCTAAAGTATGATATTGCTCTTATAATGTTGACTCTTGGTTGACTTTTGACTGGCAGTTGCCTATTCCAGTAAGCATTCATTGATACAACTATTTACTGATTCCCAACAATATAGAAGGCAGTATATTAAAGACTAAAAATAAGACCAAAAAAAAAAAAAAAAAGGCAGGGCATATCTCTGCCTTTGGAAAGTCACAGAAAGAACAAACAATCAGGAAATTAAAAAGATGTGACAAGCGTTGCAATGAGAAAGTAGAGATTATGTTTAGATATTTATGTCTCAGAGGAGGGAGAAGTTGAAAACTGACCTTAACTTGGTAAGCTGGGGAAGTCTTTCTAGGCCTGAAGGGTCAAGAGGGAATAACCAACACAAGAGAGGAGTGAGAAGTCCTGGGACAGTGATTTGGCCAGAGGACACAGCACCGGAAAAGCTCCAGAGGAAAAACGATAATCATGGAATTTCTCAAATAGAAATCCTCAGAGGAAAAGCAGATGACAGGTTCAGGGATCTGAGAAACCTTTATGATGAACATGAAGAAATAGTAAGTGCCGAGACTCAGGAAGCGGACAGAGACCAATGAGTGATAGACCCTCAGAAGCTAGGTAAATTGGGTTTCAGATTTTCAGCTTATATTGTGGTGGTAAACAGAGAGATATCAGAACCCATTTAAGGTATTTTAAGCAATGAAGTGTTAGAAGAGTTATATTCAAAAAAAAAAAAAAATCACTGAAATTGCAATTTGAGAAATTCACTGTGGGGAGGACCAGATTAGGGAAGGGAGCTAAACCAGTCTTCTCAGGAGGGTTCACACACCACATGGGGTTGGTGTGCTGAGCCATAAGTGAAGGCTAGGGATATGCATGGTGTAGTTTTAAGAGGTGAACATTTTACTTATGATTTGGGATAACATAGGTTTTACATTCTATATTCTTCAAAGGTTTCACCCCATACCTGTGCAAACAAAGCCAGCAGAACCTTGCTCTTCTTGGGCAGTGAAGGTCATAGTTTTATCATGAAAGCCAGAAAAGTAAAAATAATTTATTTGTAGCAACAAGATTAGAAAATATTACAATTGTGTCTAGTCCCTGAGGCTTTGCACACAAAAAGTTAAAAGCAAAGATGATAGCCCTTCTCAGCCACAATTAGCAACTCAGTACTAAGTAGCAGTCATCAATATAAAAAAAGTGATATACTTAGATGTTTATTTAAAGTATGGGCTTTTTTATTGGAGAGATGCAAATTAGTCTACATTTCAGTATCTTTTGTGTGAAAAAAGAAACTGAACAATTACCACATGAAACTCTTTTTTCGACAACATTTAAAAGCCAATCATGCAAATTTTAAGCGAAAATCATCAGGAGTTTTGGAGCTAAAAAAGAAACGACTAAGAGCAAAACAATGAAAAGAACAATCAAACAAGCAAATGAAAAGTTCTTGGATTCTGCCTTCCAGATCTGTTTCAAAACCCTCTTCAAAGAAAATCTCATGTTTAGAAGTACATTTATAAAAGTGCTGTGCTATAGATGTGGCCAAATCTGTTTGAGTCAAGAAAGGGCAGCCAAACAGTTCCCTTAGACATCTCACCAGCCAATACATTTTAAAATATTCTAAACATAAAGATAATTTGTTAAGAGACTGAGGTAAACCTACTTATTTTTACAAATGGTTGAAAGCATATATCATCATGATTTGACTATATCATTGGCCTGGAAGGCCAAATATATTAAAAGTCTTCAGAATAAAAACAAAACCAATAAGGGATCTGGGGGAGAAGGAAGAGGGTTGGTATGGGTGTGTATATACAAATACATACATAATTTATAATAAGGAATTGACTCCCACAATTATGGAAGTTGTTAAGTCTCAAGATTACAGAGTGAGTTGACAAGGTAGAAACCCAAGAGAGCCAGCCTGAGTACAAAAGCTTAAGAACCAAGAGAGTTAAGGATGTAGTCCAGTTGAAAGGCTGGCAGCCTCAAGACCCAGCAAGAGCCAAGGTTTCAGTTTGAGTGCAAAGGCAAGAAAAAAGCTGGTGTTCCAATTTGAAGGCAATCAGGAAGGAAAAATTATTTCTACTCTGGGGACAGTCAGACTTTTGTTGTATTCAAAGCCTTCATCTGATTAGAGAAGGCCCACTCATATCATTGAGGCCAATCTGCTTCATTCAGTCTATTGATTTAAATGTTAATCTCATCCAAAAGCATCCTCATAGAAACACCTAGAATAAAGCATGGTCAAATATGAGCACCCCATGGCCCAGTCAAATTGACAGATAAAATTAACCATCACACTGAGTAATTTGATAAGTACTGGTTAGTAATTAGTAGTGTAAAGACATTTCTCTCTATTTGAGTGAGTTTTCTAGTAAGAGTTTTAAATTATATGTAGAAGTTTTCCGGATGAATACAGGGAGATGAGTTTAGATTTTTGATATTTCGTTAGCTGAAAGTTATCCCAGGACACAGACTGTCATCAACATGGGTCTCAAAATTAGCTCTTGTTGCTCCTTCACTTTCTTACCCTTCAGAATTATAAAGACATCTGAACATTAAACATACAAAACAGACAGACACAAACCACATCCAAATCATTTAACAATTTTAAACATAACGCTAAGTATTTGTTTCTTTTTTACACATTTGCTTCCCTTAAAAAGCACTCTGAAAATTAGTGTTATGATAGAAGTAACTAAAAGAGAGAGTTGGTGGGGACTTTTTTTCTTTTCTTTCCTTTTTCCTTTTTAAATTTATTTATTTATTTATTGAGAAAGTGTCTTACTCTGTTGTTCATACTGGAGTGAAATGTCACAAGCATGGATCACTGAACCCTCAGCAAATCAGACTCAAGCAACCCTTCCACCTTAGCCTCCTAAGTAGCTGGGACTATAGGCCTGCACCAACATGATCGACTAATTTTTTATTTTTTGTAAAGATGAGGTCTCATTTTGTTGCCCAGGCAGATCTCAAACTCCTGGACTCAAGTGATCCTCCCACCTCAGCCTCTCAATGTTCTGGCATGTGAACCTCCGCGCCTGGCTGGATGGGGACTATTTTAGTATAAGAAAACTTAATTCTGAAAGGAGAGAATAAGAGACATCATAAAAGTGACAGAATTATCAATGTGTAGGACAAAAAGTATTAAATGATTTGGATACATAGAGGGTATTTTGGGTGTTTTTTACCTGTGTAATATTTATATGTATTTAGGAGGCTTAAGGAAGAAAGCACAGAAAAGCTCAGTGTTGGCATAGCTCTGAGAACCTCCCTACAGAGTTGAATAGACACATATTTTGAAACAGTTGGGACATGGCATTTCTATTAGTTTCTTTTATTCTCAGTATGGGCCTATTTTCTTCTTTTAAGCTGATGTGTCAAGGGACTCTTGAACAATTGAATCTTGTTGGCCCGGGTGACTTTTGGTCATTTGCCACATGTCACTCCTTTCTCAACCGTAAAGCAACACTACAGAATTACAGCTAGAAGAATATGGTACCCAAGGATTTGGACAGTTGCATTCCAGTAAATGATTTATATAATTAAAAACAATGAGAAGGAAGAGGGAACAAAGCAGTGACATACTGTACAGTTCTGGATCACAAAAGTTTTGAATACTTTCTACTTTGTAATATTTCTGTTAAAGACTAGTGGGAGCCTAACTTTCAGTGCTTCACCTGAGAAAAGAAAAAGCTGTAATTACCTTGCCCGCAGGCAAACCCTTTTTTATTATATCCTGCTTTACCTAAAACAGAAATAAGTCTTCTTTGTTCATATGTAATATCTGATTATGAACTGCACTGTGCTGTCTTTGTAAAGATATCACTCACAAAAACATACATTCCTAAATGGCAGAGAGCATTTCCAGCTGCTCAAAATAGATCTGGCACATAGTATAGACTCAAAAAAATATTTATTAATTTAATGTTGAATGCTTTCTGTGAAAAGGAATTTTAGTTCCAGAATTAGCTACATTTACAGGAATTGAAATAGAGCAAACAGAAACAGAAATCGAGGTATATAACTCTAATAAATGGCAATGTGGGGCAGTTTTGGAGTGTCATTTGTGCTGAACATTCTGCTTGCACCCTTCCTGATCTACTCTCTACCCTAATATATCTTGATATATCTTCCAGGAGGTTGAATGTCCCCTTTTCTTCTGTTTCTTGTTGGATTCTGCCAATGGGTAAACCAAATGAAGATTAGAAAGCAAAAACAAGAAACTGACACTTTTGTTTTATTGACTTTTTACTTTCCAGACTCAATCTCAGCCATTTAACTACCTAAATACTCATCTTCAAGAAGGCTGACTCTCCTACAGCAGAAGTTCTCACCCAATCCAAAGATAGAGGCTAGGGCTTTGCCATCACTTGTGAATTTCCTTTTATCCTTCCCACACACATCTTTGTCAGTTGTTTAAAATTGGTCTTCACACTGCCAAGAGAGACTCCCCGCCTTTATGCTGCTCCGCATGTCTTCTACTAGCAAAGATGGGAGAGAGACTCTCCTCTTGAACTCATGCATTAATTGCATGCTCGTATTAATGATTACTGGAATAGTTCAGAATTATAAAATATACTTTGTGCTCTTCAACCCATCCTATTCCTAGAGTAGAAGAATATTCTATAGAGAAAATAATGCAGTATTATTTTCTTTAAAATATAGTAGCCACATTTGCATTCAAGGGACCAAAAACAGTGAGTTATCAAGTTTTCTAAGTTGAAAGCAGAAGTGAACTGTTGTATTTGGAAACATAATTGAAAAAGCTGCAAAATCATGAAGCCATTCAAAACACTATAAAGAGGAAGAATAAATGAATGTATTACTATCTGCCGGTTTATCTATTTTAGTCACATCAGAGAATCTTAATTCTCATGTTCCAGGACTGCTGAGTATGTTTAATTCTGCCAAATTATTTCATAACATAGAAATGATAACAATAAAACATATATGAATTAGCAGATTTAGAATATGTTAAGTAGGGTATTGAAGGAGTTATAGACTCAATGAACAGTACTAGGAGCATAAGACATAGGAGAAGTGGTTATCAAATTCTAAATATTTAATATTTTATTTCTTCAATGAAATAAACCATTCAGTAAATGAGTGAGAGCCTAATTTTTGCTGGAGTTTAGTTCTCAGATTTAAAACTCACAAGAGTGTAACACTCAGCAAGTTATTTATCCTTTCTAATTCTCTGTTCCCACATGTGTAGCATGAAAACAAAAATCTGTTGCAAGGCTCAACAGAGTTAATGTCCTTAAGCACTTAGAGGAAGAGTTCAATTGATGTTTGCTCTTTGTATTAGAGCCTGAAAATTACTGTTCCCAAAATTTGGCTTCAAGAGAGCATCTACTAACAACAGGCTAAGAGTTGTGATACTGTGGCTAGGATCAAAGCTGGAAACACTCTGAATAGCATTAATTCTTTGATGACTTTTCCACTAACAAGACTCCTTTACATACCTTCAAACTATGATAATATATTTTGTGTTTATGTAACAATTACATGCTTCAAACGCAATTGTATTTATTTTTGCATTTGGTTTGACAACCAACACTTAGCTTCATGGATACTGCACTGCTTCTGTGCCAGTCCTGCCACTACAATCTTAAGCTTTAAGTCCTTCCAGAAGAGACCAGGAGACCACCCACATTTACCCAAGGCATGAGATTGAAACATTGTTTGAATTTGGAGAATCAATGAAATATACATGGTGACATCTGCTTTGTGCCCCTCAACACCTATATAAAATATTTGCAGGATTGTGTGTAACTCCCAAGAGGTTCCTAATTGTGTATTTGAAACTAATATTCATATCATTACATAAGTTGAAAATAAATTATAGTTATCCCTTGGTTCCTATAAGATATTGTCTCTAGGTCCCCTATGAAAACAAAAATCCGTGATACTCAAGTTCTTTCTATGAAATGGTGTAGTATTTTCATTTAATCCACACACATCCTCCTGTATACTTTAAATCATCTCTAGATTACTTGTAGTACCTAATACAATGTATATGCTAAGTAAATAATGTTATGTTGTATTTTTTATTTGTATTATATTTTATTGTTGTGTTGCTATTTTTTATTGGGTTTTCTTTTGGAATATTTTTGATCCATGGTTTCGTGAGGGTGTTACTGTGGAGGTTCAGCTTTTCAGCGTTTTAAATTTATATTGTGAACTTGTAGTTTATGTTTTGTGAACTTCCTCTACACTTTCTTTGATCATTTTTTATGGGACTATTCAACATTTCTTTGCCAATTGTGTAATATCTCATTATACAGTTGACTCTTGGACAGCACAAGCAATAGAGGTATGAAGTCCTGATCAGTCAAAAATTTGCGTGTAACGTTTGACTCCTTTATAACTTAATTACTAATAGCCTACTCTTTGACAGGAAGCCTTACTGATAAACAGCCAATTCACACATATTTTGTATGTTATGTGTATTACGTACTATATTCTTACAGCAAAATAAGCTAGACAAAAGAAAACGTTAAGAAAATCATAAGAAAGAGAAAATACACTTACTGCTTATTAAGTAAAAACGGATCATTATAAAGTGTTCATCTTCATGCCTTCATGTTGAATAGGAGGAGAAGGAAGAGCAAGGGCTGATCTTGCTGTTTCAGAGGTGGCAGAGGTAGAAAAAAATCAGGTGGACCTTTGCAGTTCAAATTCCTGTTGTTCAACTGTCTGTTAAGAATATTCACATAATACTAGTTTCTTAAATCACTTCTTTGTTGGAAATACCAACATAAGAATTATTATAATAAAGAACAAAAGAAAACACTAAAGCATAAAGCTCTTAAAAAATATAAGCATTTTTATTACTTTTAAAAATTATCTCTAAAATGCTAAGTACAAACCAAATTTAGACTTATAAAACTCATGTGTATTAGTCTTTATATCTTACAGAATTTTTAGTCTCTTTATAAGTATTATCTCATTAGGGAAATACAAACTTCAGAGGCATCCATGAAAATTTATATGAAGAAGAGCTTTAAAATTGTAAAATTTTAAAGTTGTCACATTACTTTAAAATAGTCCGCTTTTGCAGTTAGAAGCTTGAGTGAGTTTTCATTGATGACAGTTTAGAACCTCTTAAAAAATTTAATGAACAAAAACAGTTGTTCTAATATTAAACACCCTCAGTAAATCTTAAAGAAGTTTAGTATTGAACCAGAATATTTTTTTCTAAATTAAAACAGCCATTCATTTTAATACATGTTAAGAGGTTTTGAAACATTTTGGCAAAATAGGATTCATTCTTTTTTTCCTCAGGGTTACCAACAAAACTCCAAAAACAGAAACAAACAAACAAAAGAAAACTTTAACTTATAAAGAGAACACTTGGCTTTTATATTTTAAAACAAACCACTTAGTAATTGTACTACTACTCTTGAAAAACTTCTGTTAATGTATTTTTTGTAGCCTTTAGGTCAGTGCTATTAGTGACAGTTGTATACACCTTTCTTTCTCCATTACCAGAAACACCTGTGTTTATGTGTTTATTATCCCATGGAGTCCCTTAAAGCTTAGGAGAAGTATTCGTCCTTGTATCCCCAGAGCCAGCACAGTGCTTGGTCCATTATAGATGCTAAACAATATTTTATGCAACTAAGTAATGGTGAAAACACACACAAGATCCACAGCATAAATTTACCATCTTCCCTCTGATTATGGGCAGAAAAAAAAAAAATCAAAAATGTTTAGCCTACATTTTACCAATTGGGATTCTGTAGAATAATATTGGTGGAGATTTTTGGGGGAAAAACCCCATCTACTTGGAGAGTGTTGCTTCCTTTTGGAGATATATAATAACACTATGAAGAGATATTAAGCATAATAAATGGAGATATATAATTAACACTATGAAGAGATATTAAGCATAATAAAAGATACTGTTTCATACATGCCTTTTCCAGTTTCTAAAATAAAGAGACAATAAGTTGCCTGCTTTGTTAATTTTAAAAACTGCAAGAAAATATAGCCTTATGAAAAAGGAACAGAGTTACAAGCTGGAAGTCAATCAAGAGAAGTATAGGCTGAAAAGCAAAATGAACTCATTATAATAATAAAAGTTTAAAATACAAGGAACCCCAATTCAAGAATGAAATATCAATTTGTGATGGGGTGTAATCAGTAGAAAAATTGAATTGCAGAAAACAAAATCAGTAACATGGTGAGTAGGCTTGAGAAACTCCAAGAACATAAAGTAAAAAGATAGAGAAAAATGAAACAATTTGATAAATATTTTGATTCAATTTATAAATTAAATGTGTTACTGTTAAAAACACAATAAGTTTAATTAAAAACAGCAAATCCAAGATCTAGTACAAATATTTCTGGGAAAAAATGGATAAGAAACTGGAGACTATACATTAAATAACTTACCAACTTATGTAAAATTTACATGAAAAAAATACCACAGTTAGATTTATCCTGGGTTCGGGTATTTTTAACTTTTTATTTTGGAAATGTTCAAACATATAAAAGAAAAAAATAAAGAATATAATGAACCTCTAAGTATACATCACCCAGCTTCAGCAATTATAAACATCATGCTAGCACTTGTTTCATTACAGCTCTTTCTTTTTTTCTTTTCGGAGAGGGGGAGGAATTTTTCTGTTCTTTATGTACTTTAAGAATGCTGGCCGGGCGCGGTGGCTCAAGCCTGTAATCCCAGCACTTTGGGAGGCCGAGGCGGGCGGATCACGAGGTCAGGAGATCGAGACCATCCTGGCTAACATGGTGAAACCCCCGTCTCTACTAAAAAAAATACAAAAAATTAGCCGGACGAGGTGGTGGGCGGCTGTAGTCCCAGCTACTCGGGAGGCTGAGGCAGGAGAATGGCGTGAACCCGGGAGGCGGAGCTTGCAGTGAGCTGAGATCAGGCCACTGCACTCCAGCCTGGGCGACAGAGCCAGACTCTGTCTCAAAAAAAAAAAAAAAAAAAAAGAATGCTGAGGACACAACTTTAACAAATAAGAACATATTTTTCATATAACCACCATAAAGCTAGCACACCTAACAACTTAATAGTAAACTCGGATGCAGCTGGAAACCATTATTCTCAGCAAACTATCGCAAGAACAGAAAACCAAACACCGCATGTTCTCACTCATAGGTGGGAACTGAACAATGAGATCACTTGGACTCGGGAAGGGGAACATCACACACTGGGGCCTATTGTGGGGGGGGAGAGGGGGGAGGGAGGGCATTGGGAGTTATACCTGATGTAAATGACGAGTTGATGCGTGCTGACGAGTTGATGGGTGCAGCACACCAACATGGCATAGGTATACATATGTAACAAACCTGCACATTGTGCACATGTACCCTAGAACTTAAAGTATAATAAAAATAAAAATAATAAAAATGGTAAACTCAACTTCCCTTTGGCAGGATCATACAAACGCAAAGAGGTTAAGGTTGAAAAAAGACAAGTCTAACTGACTATAGCTCAAATACCTTATCTTTGCAAAAGCAAACAAAACAAAGCAAACAAAAACACACTCTTAAAGCCGATCTCAAAGTTTTGCAAGGGGCCCTGAAAGTGAGGGTCCCTGAATCCCATTTCATTAGCTTCATGATAAATTCACCTCTGGCTGGAATGCGCCACTCTTAGCATCCTGTTAAGAGGTAACGAGATTCCACAGGCTATAAGACTTCATGACATACTAAGAGAGTCTGGAACCTAAGCAGAGAGCACAAAATACATTTGTTTTGTTGCTGCTTGTTCCTCAATATCTAGGATGGTGCTTGATATTGAAGGGATACTTAATAAATATAAAATGAATGAACAAGGACAGTAGAATCTCCCTAGACTCAACAAAGATGTGCATGCCTCAAACATATTAGAACTACTGAACCTCAAGTAATAACACTAGAGGAAATAAGGGGCTTTTCAGCCAAAACCAATAGGGGCCAAGTCCTAAAAAGCAGAGGGGCTTGCTCCAATTCTTTGGCATAGCATAGGACCTAGAATAAAATCTTAATATAATGCTGGAAAGGTTGAGCCTAAATCATGAATCGGACTGAATTTCTGACTGGCAAGACAAGATGAGGATTTAAATTGTAATTATTTAAGTGGAAATGAAATAAATATTTTCCTTGCGCAATTGAAGATTCATACAAAAACTTATTGCAACATTTATGTTGCGTGTTTAGATATGTATGCCATTGGTTCCAGCATAATTCCAGTTAATCTTATAATGACCATTTGAGTCTGCAGTACATAGGCGTTAGAAGCTAAGATTTTGGTTTCAGACAGATGTAATTTCAAACACTAGCTCTTCCATTTGTTAACACATAACCCGAGCATTCATAACATTCATAACAGCTATAATCTTCAGTTTCCTCACTTGCAAAATATGAATATTGCTTCATAGGCTTGTAAAGATAAAAGAAGATAGCACACAGCAAATTTCATTTATTAGCTAAGGTTGTCTATATCTACCTAAATAAATATTTATAAGTATGATAGTGAAAGTAACTTACCAAAGAAACAGAGGTAATACATGTTGAGAAAAGAATTTAAGAATAGGTGTTTTTTTGGCCCTACAGCTAGGTCTCTAGCCACTAGAAATGACTCAGTATTAACAATTGCCCTCTTAAGACATCTAAACACTTGCCATTATTTGATATTTCTAATTCTCTGATATTCTTTTAAGATCCTATTATTATATAATTATTTTCAAATACAACCACTGAGGTAAATTTTGTTGCGGTCCAAATTTCTGAAGACATGACTCTTTCTTTGTTTTTTTTTTTTTTCATCCAAATGTTGAGTATTTCGTCTCAGTTGTTTCTCTTTCCAATTGTTTTAGGAGATAAAATAACATCATTGTGAATAGATTTTCTGGAGGTCAAGATTGGAGAATAGAGCTGTTCAACCGTATTTTTCATGTTCAATATACACTGTCTTGCTTGATTTTTCCACGAAGCAATCACCACATTGGCTTCTGGCTTACCTTATCCTTCTCAGATCAAGTTTCAAAAAAGATTAACCTGAAATGATCTCTTCTGAGCATTTTATTTCAGCACCTAAGGTAGCTTGGCATTTCTTAATAGATTAAATACAAGTTTTAATGTATCTCCATAAAAGTGCTGTCTTCTAGTTAACTATACCTTCAGAAATACCCCCAGGCCTTTTAGCAATCCTCATAGTTTATCTGGTAAAGCAACTGGCTGAGAGGACAAAACTGTTTTCTAAGAAAATAATCAGACCCACTAAAGTATTAATAGCAAGCACATGGTTCCTATAAACCACATTCAAGCATCCTTTGGCGTTCTCAATAATGTATTAAAAAGTGCATACTTTTCTGAACCAGTTTGATGTCCCTTACACTGTGCCTACACCAAAGAACATATTTGGAAACCTATCAGGTAATACAGAATCAGAGGTCCCAAACGAAACCTAACATATCGGTATTTAAATAAATGAAGCCCAGCCTCTTTGTACTATTTTATGCATAAATTATTAAGTCCTTCTCTAAGCCACAGGGAAATTTTAGAATGTTAACTATACATTTTCTCTTCTATCTTATTTTGCCAATCATAGTGTCTGAGGTTTCTCTCTCATTCTTTGCCATATAATCATTCTGGATTTCTTCACTCTCTTTTAACTTTTGTCATGCATCTTGGATCTATTTAATACTTTTCTTATTTTCTGCTTCCCTTTAACCAAAAATTAAGCTCCATGAAAGAGCAGGAATCTATCGCTGCTTTTTCATCCATATCTAAGATGTTAACTGATATTTTTGTGATACTTAATAAACTTTAAATGAACAAGTAAACATAGGTCCTCTGACTCTAAATTCCTGTGAATGAAGGTCAGGTTGTTTCGATAAGACCTTAATAGACAGTGATCAGACCATTTTAACACCAATTTATTTTCCTTTAACTTTTATTTTAGGTTTGGGGGTACATGTGAAGGTTTGTTACATAGGTAAACTTGTGTCATGGAGGTTTGTTGTACATATTATTTCCTCACCCAGGTATTAAGCCCAGTACAGTAGTTATCTTTTCTGCTTCTCTCCCCTCTCCCATCCTCCATCCTTAAGCAGACCCCAGTGTCTGCTGTTCCCTTCTTTGTGTTGATAAGTTCTCATCATTTAGCCCCCACATATAAGTGAGAACATGCAATATTTGGTTTTCTGTTCCTGTGTTAGTTTGCTAAGGATAATAGCCTCCAGTTCCATCCATGTTCCCACAAAAGACATGATCTCGTTCTTTTTCATGGACACGTAGTATTCCATCATGCATATGTACCACATTTTGTTTATCCATTCTGTCACTGATGGGCATTTAGGTTGATTCCATGCCTTTACTATTGTGAAAAGTGCTGCAATAAACATTCGTGTGAATATGTCTTATATAATAGAACAATTTATATTCCTTTGGGTATATACCCAGTAATAGGATTGCTGGGTCGAATGGTAGTTCTGCTTTTTGCTCTTTGAGGAATTATCATACTGCTTTCCACGTTGGTTGAATTAATTTACACTCCCACCAAGAGTTCATAAGTGTTCCCTTTTCTCTGCAGCCTGACCAGCATCTGTTGTTTTTGACTTTTCAATAATAGTCTTTCTGACTGATGTGACATGGTATCTCACTGTGGCTTTGATTTGCATTTCTCTAATGATCAGTGATATTAAGCTTTTTTACATATGCTTGTTGGCCACATGTATGTGTTCTTTTGAAAAGTGTCTGTTCATGCCCTCTGCCCACTTTTTAATGGGGCTGGTTTTTTCTTGTAAATTTAAGTTCCTTATAGTTGCTGGGTATTAGATATCTGTTAGATGCATAGTTGGCAAATATTTTTCCCCATTCTGTAGGTTGTCTGTTTATTCTGTTGATAGTTTCTTTTGCTTTGCAGAAGTTCTTACATTTAGTTAGATCCCATTTTTTAAATTTTGCTTTTGTTGTGATTGCTTTTCATGTCTTTTTCATGAAATCTTTGCCTGTTTCTATTTCCAGGATGGTATAGACTAGGTTGTTTTCTAGGGCTTTTATAGTTTGGAGTTTTACACTTAAGTCTTTAATCTATGTTTAGTTGGTTTTTGTATATGGTGTAAGGGAAGGGTCCAGCTTTAACCTTCTGCATATGGCTAGCCAGTTATCCCAGCATCACTTATTGAATAGGGAATCTTTTCCTCATTGCTTGTTTTTGTCAACTTTGTCAAATATCAGTGGTTGTAGGTGTGCAGCCTTATTTCAGGACTCTTTATTGTTTCAATGGTCTATGTGCCTGTTTTTGTACCAGAATCATGCTGTTTTGGTTACTGTAGTCCTGTAGTATAATTTGAAGTTGAGTAACATGATGTCTCTAGCTTAGTTCTTTTTGCTTAGGATTGCCTTGGGCTCTTTTTTGGTTGCATATGAATTTTTAAGTAGATTATTCTAGTTCTGTGAAGAATGTCATTGGTAGTTTGATAGGAATAGCATTGAATCTGTAAATTGCTTTGGGCAGTATGGCCATTGTAATGATATTGATGCTTCATATCCATGAGCATGGGATGTTTTTCAACTTGTATTTGTGTTCTCTGATTTCTTTGAGCAGTGTTTTGTAATTCTCATTGTAGAGATCTTTTGCCTCCCAGGTTAGTTGTATTCATAGGCAACTGTGAATGGCATTGCCTTTCTGATTTGGCTCTTGGCTTGGCTGTTGTTGGTGTATAGGAGTGTTAGTGATTTTTGAACATTAACTGTTATCCTGAAACCTTACTGAAGTTTTTTATTAGCTGCAAACAGATGAGATAATTGTATAACTAGAATTTGACTTCCTTTCTTCCTACTTCCCTGCCGTTTATTTCTTTCACTTGCTTGATTGCTCTGGCTAGAACTTCCAATGCTATGTTGAATAGGAGTGATGAGAGAGGGCATCCTTGTCTTGTGCAGGTTTTTAAGGAGAATGCTCCCAGCTTTTGCCCATTCAGTATAATGTTGACTGTCGGTTTGTCATAGATGGGTCTTACTATTATGAGGTATTTTCCTTCAATACGTACTTTATTGAGAGTTTTTAACATGAAGGGGCGTTGAATTTTATTGAAGGCCCTTTCTGCATTTATTGAGATGATTGTGGTTTTTATCTTTAGTTCCCAGTTGATTTTTATAAGTTGTTCTGCCAAAAATAGTCCTGTATTATTAAAAGGAAATTATGAAAACAATGTTTTCTACAAGAAAGGGGAAATATGAGCTGGATAGTTTCAGAGTCACAACAAAAATATCTTTCTGACAGGAATTTAAAAATCATGTTTTTATATCTGAAAGTATTGCTATAAAACTCAGGCATCTCATATTAAATCCTCCCAGGGTAAACGCAGTCATAATATGTGGAGATTTTCAGGCAGTATAAAGAGTTTAGATTTTCTGCCTGCAATGGCAAGTAACTGAAGAGTTTTACATGGCAACAAAACTGTGCAGTTTTGCATTTTTGAAAAAAAGATCACTCTGGCTTCATTCTGGGAATGGATTAAGAAGGAGGAGAGAGTGTATATGAGCCTAGATTTAAAGTTTACTGAAAATGTGGAAGCGAGAGACGATTATGGGTTTGTTCTGCCTCTGTGCTTACCAAGCATTCCTCAGACTTTGACTTGCCTGCTTGAGGAGCACATTCTAGAAATACCAATATAAAAATGCAAACTTATGCAAAAGTTTTATTTTCCTTTTTAAGTTAATATATTAGCATTCTGGTTTCATACATCAGTTTGGTGAATTTAGTTACTGTGATTCTACTTGTATCGAAAAGAAAATTCAGGTTTCTGAGATTGCAAGGCTGAAGATCATACCCTGGACCTTGACAAATTCACCAAGATAAATAATGCCTTGTGAAGCCTTGTGAAAGACTGTCATCTTTTTTTCTGGTGACATCCCAAATTCCATGCTGGATGTGCTTCCCTTCTTTCTGAATTTGGAATGTGATCTTGATCTCGAAGGAGAGCTGAGAGCCATCACTAAGCCTCAGGTGCATCTTTGTTTCACAATTACAGAAAAACTCCTCTTTTTCTCTATTTTTATCTATTTTTACTACCATTGTCTGTTTCTTAAAGAGTAATGTCATAGGTCAAACCATGTGAGGGAACTATCTTTATTGGCCCTGCAGGCCACAAATTCCTTCAGTAACTAAGCAGACATGAAAGAGTTAAGCAGCCTAGAGGTAAAATGAAATAGTAAGGAAGGTATAGCTATATGGAATCAAATAGATCTTAGCTCTTTCTTTGGGTTTTCATAATCCTCTTCTGTTTCTCACTTTGATTCCTGACACCATCAGTACTCTTAATAGTTCACAATAACAGCTACCTATTCATAGAGCACTTACAAATATTACTACTAATAACTTTTTATTATAAACAATAATTATTTTATTGGGGCTGTTAGAGTGTTCATTGCATAATACATGCTCTCTTTATCCTGGCCTGTACTTACATAATAGTTACAGTATGCCCTTTGGTTCATTGCAATTAAAGACATGTGAGCTCTAATCTTGTTCTGTTGTATTATAGTAAAGGCCTATCATAATGATGGTGTTCATTAGAAGCTGATATAACAGTTTCTGAATTTGTGACATTGTTTCAAGGTTTTTTGCATTACTGTTCCTTACTTCTACATTGTTTTTCCCATGAACACATCCTGGAATTAACTCTGCTTTTGTTTTCCACCTTTGTCATTGCTATTATGAAATCTTGAGGGCCTACTTCCAAAATGTGTCCATAGCTGTATGGTTGGCTGCAGCATACAGTCCTACTTTAGTCCTGATCTGAAGAACAAGAAGGAGGATGAAATTACATTTAAGCATCTAAGCCACAGGGAGAACCATAATGCCATTCAAATACTAGAGCAAAACAAGTTAGCAGCTGAATGTAGTCCTCATCAAAATGAATCGACATGGCTATCTAACCCAAGACCATCATTGGGAGAGATGTATATGGTAGAAACAAGGGTTTTTCTCTACTTAGGTTTTGAATTAACCAAAAAATAAGTTTAGAAATCAGCAGATAAATATCAAATCCCTGATGTTATTACTAGCAAAGCAGAAATTTGAGAATGTAGCTTTCTTTATGAGTAAGTAAGCCTCCTTATTTATAACTCCTGAATGAAAGACTTACCCACCCATTTATAGTTAACAGTAGACTGGAGCAAACCTCATACATAGGTACCTCTATCTAAAAGAGCAAAAATTAATGTATATTCCCTGAAATTAGCTCACTAACTACAGAAAAAAGAGAGAATGTCTGACCTATTAATGTCTTCATTTTTCTTCAAAACTCATCAGAAAAGTATGTCATTTTCCTCTCTATCCTTCTTTTTTTTTTTTTCTTTTTCAGATACTTTTGAGTTTCTTTTTTTTATTATTATTATACTTTAAGTTCTAGGATACATGTGCATAACATGCAGGTTTGTTACATATGTATACTTGTGCCATGTTGGTGTGCTGCACCCATCAACTCGTCAGCACCCATCAATTCATCATTTATATCAGGTATAACTCCCCAATGCAATCCCTCCCCCCTCCCCCCTCCCCATGATAGGCCCCAGTGTGTGATGTTCCCCTTCCCGAGTCCAAGTGAGCTCCTTGTTCAGTTCCCACCTATGAGTGAGAACATGCGGTGTTTGGTTTTCTCTTCTTGTGATAGTTTGCTAAGAATGATGGTTTCCAGCTGCATCCATGTCCCTACAAAGGACGCAAACTCATCCTTTTTTATGGCTGCATAGTATTCCATGGTGTAGATGTGCCACATTTTCTTAATCCAGTCTGTCACTGATGGACATTTGGGTTGATTCCAAGTCTTTGCTATTGTGAATAGTGCCGCAATAAACATACGTGTGCATGTGTCTTTGTAGTAGCATAATTTATAATCCTTTGGGTATATACCCAGTAGTGGGATGGCTGGGTCATATGGTACATCTAGTTCTAGATCCTTGAGGAATCGCCATACTGTTTTCCATAATGGTTGAACTAGTTTACAATCCCACCAACAGTGTAAAAGTGTTCCTATTTCTCCACATCCTCTCCAACACCTGTTGTTTCCTGATTTTTTAATGATTGCCATTCTAACTGGTGTGAGATGGTATCTCATTGTGGTTTTGATTTGCATTTCTCTGATGGCCAGTGATGATGAGCATTTTTTCATGTGTCTGTTGGCTGTATGAATGTCTTCTTTTGAGAAATGTCTGTTCATATCCTTTCCCCACTTTTGGATGGGGTTGTTTGTTTTTTTCTTGTATATTTGCTTGAGTTCGTTGTAGATTCTGGAAATGAGCCCTTTGTCAGATGAGTAGATTGCAAAAATTTTCTCCCATTCTGTAGGTTGCCTGTTCACTCTGATGGTAGTTTCTTTTGCTGTGCAGAAGCTCTTTAGTTTAATGAGATCCCATTTGTCAATTTTGGCTTTTGCTGCCGTTGCTTTTGGTGTTTTAGACATGAAGTCCTTGCCCATGCCTATGTCCTGAATGGTACTACCTAGATTTTCTTCTAGGGTTTTTATGGTATTAGGTCTAACATTTAAGTCTCTAATCCATCTTGAATTAATCTTCGTATAAGGAGTAAGGAAAGGATCCAGTTTCAGCTTTCTACTTATGGCTAGCCAATTTTTCCAGCACCATTTATTAAATAGGGAATCCTTTCCCCATTTCTTGTTTTTGTCAGGTTTGTCAAAGATCAGATGGTTGTAGATGTGTGGCATTATTTCTGAAGGCTCCGTTCTGTTCCATTGGTCTATATCTCTGTTTTGGTACCAGTACCATGCTGTTTTGGTTACTGTAGCCTCTATCCTTCTAATTGTCCAGAGGAAGAGCAATGGAGAGTACATACTTAATAGGGTTGGCACTCTAATGGATGTCCCTCCACATGGAAGAAAACATCAGAAGAATGGAATAAACATTCCCCTTTAAAAATGCCAAAACAGTCCCATTCTCAAATTTGACTCTTAAAGCGGTATCATTTCTCACACACACACACACTGATGTGGTTGCTGTGTCATGCCCAAATCTCATCTCAAATTCTAATCTGAATTGTAATCCTTACAAGGGAAGAACCTGGTGGGAGGGTGACTAGATCATAGGGATGGTCTCCCCCATGC
This sequence comes from Piliocolobus tephrosceles, assembly GCF_002776525.5. Taxonomy (NCBI): domain Eukaryota; kingdom Metazoa; phylum Chordata; class Mammalia; order Primates; family Cercopithecidae; genus Piliocolobus; species Piliocolobus tephrosceles. The sequence goes on along the minus strand of NC_045447.1, from coordinate 35,072,526 downwards.
TGTTCTCATGATAGTGAGTGAGTTCTCAGAAAACCTGATGCTTTAAAAGTGTTTGTCAGTCCCTGCCACCTGCCCCTCTCTCACTTCCTGCCATGTAAGATGTGCCTTGCTTTCCCTTCGCCTTCTGCCATGACCGTAAGTTTCCTGAGGCCTCCTCAGTCATGTGGAAGTATGAGTCGCTTTAACTTTATTTTTTTATAAATTACCCAGTCTCAGGTAGTATCTTTATAGCAGTGTGAAAATGAACTAATATACACACATAATTTCTTCTTTGTTTGAAGATAATTATCTTCTTTACTCCTTCTGTTCCATCTCCCTCTTGTATGTCACTGACCTCCAAATGACCTACTATGACCACATAATCTTTTTGCTCTTTTAATTATAACATATAAAGTACATACAGATGAGTAAACACATGTAGAATAAAAATTATCAAACATACACCTGTCTAATCACCACCCAAATTAAGAATTATAAAATTACTACCTTCCTAGAACACCTCCATGTGCCCATTCCTGATTATAATCCTCAATCCCTGACTCAAATATTAGAGGTAATTTTCATTGTGATTTTGTTGATAGCTATAGCCTTGATTTTTCCTTAAAGTTCTACCAACTCTGATTGCAGCTCTAAAAGTGTAAATCTGTTGTCTGTTTTTGAACTAACTACAAATGGATTTGTGCTTTTTTTTTTTTTTTTTTTTTTTTAAGACAGTCTTGCTCTGTCACACAGGCTGAAATATAGTGACAACATCTTAGTTCATTGCAGCCTCCATCTCCCAGGCTCAAACAATCCTCCCATCTCAGCTTCCTGAGTAGCTGAGACTACAGGCACACACCACCATGGCTGGCTAATATATTTTTCTTTTTAAATGGAGACAAGCTCTCACTATGTTGCCCAGGTTCATCTCAAACTCCTGGACTCAAGCAGTACTCCCACATTGGCCTCCCAAAGTGTTGGGATTACAGGTGTAAGCTACTGTGCATGGCCATGTTTTGCTTTTTGCAACCCAAATGTTTATGAGACTCATCTGTGTTGTTTTACACAGCTGTAGTTGACTCACTTTCCACTGCTTTAAAGTAGTCAATGTATGAATATATCACAATATACTTGTCTATTCTGTTATAAAGGACATTTGGATATTATGAAGAATAATGCTGTGGACATCCTTGTACATGCACTATAGCTCAGAGGTTCTCCAGTTTCCTGGAGTAGAATCTCTGGGAGCATGTTCCTCTATAAGATTATGGATATGTTCAATTTGATTAGACAAGTTAAAACTGGATTTTTTTTGGTCTTTATTCTAAAAAAAAAAAAAAAAAAAAAAAAAAGATACATGTGCAGAATGTGCACGCTTGTTACATAGGTATACGTGTGCCATGGTGGTTTGCTGCACCTAGTGTCCCATCCTCTAAGTTCCCTCCTCTCATCCCCAATCCCCCAACAGGCCCTGCTGTGTGTTGTTCCCCTCTCTGTGTCCATGTATTCTCAATATTCAACTCCCACTTATGAGTGAGAACATGCAGTGATTGGTTTTCTGTTCCTGTGTTTGTTGCTGAGGATGATGGTTTCCAGCTTCATCCATGTCCCTGCAAAGGACATGATCTCATTCCTTTTTATGGCTCCATGGTGTATATGTATCACATTTTCTTCATCCAGTCTACCATTGATAGACATTTGGGTTGGTTCCATGTCTTTGCTATTGTAAATAGTGCTGCAATAAACATATGTGTGCATGTGTAGAATGACTTATATTCCTTTGGGTATATTCTCAATAATAAGATTGCTGGAACAAATGCTATTTCTGGTTCTAGATCCTTGAGGAATCACTATGCTGTTTCCCACAATGGTTGAACTAATTTACATTCCCACGAACAGTGAAAAAGCATTCCTGTGTCTCCACAACCTTGCCAACATCTATTGTTTCCTGACTTTTTATAATCGCCATTCTGACTATGAGATGGTATCTCATTGTGGTTTTGATTTGCATTTCTCTGATGATCAGTGATGTTGAGCTTTTTTCATATGTTTGTTGACTGCATAAATGTCTTCTTTTGAGAAATGTCTGTTCATATCCTTTGCCTACTTTTTGATGGGGTTGTTTTTTTCTTGTAAATATGTTTAAGTTCCTTGTAAATTCTGGATATTAGACTTTTATCAGATGAGTAGATTGCAAAAATTTTCTCCCATTCTGTAGGTTGCCTGTTCACTCTGATGATAGTTTCTTTTGCTGTGCAGAAGCTCTTTAGTGTAATTAGACCCCATTTGTTAATTTCACCTTTTGTTGCAATTGCTTTTGAAGTCTTTGTCATGAAGTCTTTGCCCATGCCTATGTCCTGAATGGTACTGCCTAGGTTTTCTTCTAGAGTTTTTTTATGATTTGGGGTTTTATTTAAGTTTATTTTTATTTGTTTATTTTATTTAAGTCTTTAATGGATCATGAATTAATTTTTGTATAAGGTGTAAGGAAGGGGTCCAGTTTCAGTTTTCTGCATATAAGTAGCCAGTTTTCCCAGCACCATTTACTGAATAGGAGATCCTTTGCTCATTACTTGTTTTTGTCAGGTTTGTCAAAGATCAGATGGTTGTAGATGTGTGGTGTTATGTCTGAGGTTTCTGTTCTGCCCCATTGGTCTGTATGTATGTTTTGGTACCAGTACCATGCTGTTTTGGTTACTGTAGCCTTGTAGTATAGTTTGAAAGGACAAGTTAAAACTGTTTTCAAACAGTTTGTACTAATTTACACACCCACCAGTAGTGAATGAGAGTTCCCAGTGTGTCCTTGCCAACACATAGTATTGTTTGTCAATTTATTTTTGCATTTCTGATTAATGTGTGATAGCATCCCAAACTTGGATGTTTGCATTTTCATTTCTTATGTACCTTTTTATTCTTTTCATGATGTTCATTAACTTCTGCATTCACGGAGTTCATGAATTCTTCTGCATACTTATGCAAAAATAGAGACAATACACAGCCCCGCTCTTTTATTTTAATACTTTCTCTCAGGGTTAGAAGTGCTTTTATAGATATTATACAAATTTCTTTCAGCTTTATTTTTCATGCCTCCTGTGACACTCATCCTTTACAGGATATTGACATAAGCCTTATAATGTTTAGTCAATATACAAAATGACAAGACGCCACACTGTAAACTCAGAGTTTACCCTTCCTTTGAATTCCCCTTCACAGCTTCTCTGGATAGTTATATCTTCTTTTAGGAGATGCTCTTTCCCTTTGGAAAGAAAGAAAAACCAAGAAACACTCTGCATAAGTGAACACACAGAACACAAGAAACTAGAATATTATCCAGGAAATATCAACAGCTCTGGTCATTCTTTCACATCTCCAATGGCTCAAGTAGCAGCCTGAAAACTTTTCTGCAAGTTTTATGGCCCTTAATATTTCCTCTTAATATGAAAGTATCCTTCTCACTCCATCCATCCAAAAATTCAATGTATTAAAAATGGAAAATTATTTTAATTTGAATTGTGTACTTTTAACAATGAATCGTCTTTGTCATTGATATTAAGTGTATCATACCATCAGCATTTAATCTATTGATAATTATACACAGTACAGTACTGATAAACTCCCCTTGGAAAAGCTGTCACCTAGCATCCCAAATCTAATCTGGAGTTCTGGAATACAGAGCTAGGAATGAAATTGACTGGTATAAGTATAGACTTATATGTGCCTGGAGGCAAAAAATACCTGAAAGATAGTCTTCAAGGGTAAAGCTTGAGTTAAGAAGTCAAATTGGCCAGACAAAGGACTGGCTTTGTGCTCTCTTGGATCACTTATTCTGGGAAAAGCCAACTGCTCTGTTGTAAGAACACTCAAAAAAGTTCCATAGAGCAGTCCATGTGATGAGAAACTTGGGCATCCTGACAATAGCCACATGAGTGAAGCAACTTAGAAGAGGATCCTCCAGCTCCAAACAAGCCTTCAGATGACTGTAGGACTAATCAATATCTTTATTGACATCTCATGGAAGACCCTGAGCCAGAACCACCCAGCTAAGTCATTATTGTATTCCTAACTCACAGAAACTAGGAGATAATAAATACGTTTTATTCTAAGCTACTAAGTTTCAGGATAGTTTCTAAGCAATAATAAATATCTATTTTTCCTGTTTTATTTTTCTTTATTTGTATAGGACTTATTACTACCATAATATATGGTTTATTTATTTTGATTATTGTATAACTCCTCATTTCTGCAATATAAATATATGGAGAGATAGAAATATATGAGATAGATTTTATTACTCAGTTTGCAGTAGGAAACCAAGGTCCTTAGCAGCTATGTATTTGCCCTTGGTCACATTACCAAGAAATAATAGAGCTAGATAGAAGTTGGTTCCAGATCAGACTAGTATTGTGTTTTACATTTCAGAAAATAGTGTTTAATATCCATCTGTCCTGAAGATATGGCAGTTGTGTTTTCCTTTGTACAATCAGATTCAATTTTTGTTCAGGTTATATGATACAAGCACACATAGAAAAGTACCAAGGCAGCTTAAGTTATCACTTATAAGCAGAATGTGAAATGTCACATCTCAAGAAATATCAGGCTCTCTCAGAGGGACACTTTGAAAACAGTAGCCACTCGACTTTCTCACTTACCTTGGCATACGCTGTGAATTTACCTACATGCTAGAGTATAAGTAAGTAAACATTATACATTTTATTTGGTGAAGGTGAAAGCCTTAGTCATAAGTAATGATTATATCATGCTAAAAGTGTAGTCAAGTATGATGTCTCTTGGATGACTAGCAATGGAAATTATTAATCATTTAATTGAAGAATTCACTGCAGAGAGACTTGTGAACAAACATCATGCTAATATTGTTCTGAAGGTGTCAGTTCATTTTCTCTAATAGAAAAAAGTAAACCATTATTTACCTTCATAATAAAAAACTCATCATATTCCAAGATGTCAATAACAGTGACATATAATTTTGCTGTAAAATGCTATGAAATCTTCAACCTAGCAGTTTGCAACCAAGCATACTTCAAGTGCTCATGGAAAAAAATGATTTTCAAGTGGGCAACAGAATGATTATATGTATTAGAAATACTTCTGCAGGGTTCCCAAAATATATACAGCTGTCCCTGTAGCCATTCTTGAGCCCACCAAGATATCCTGATCTAGCTTCCCAAGGAATCAGATATGCCTCTGTTTTGAAAACAACTCCATGTACACACAGCACATATATAACATGGCAAAAAAGGAAGCCTCTGTTTTAAAAAATTTTATATGTGTAATGTATTCTCAAATTCTATTTCTGACCTAAATTATACTGTAAGTGGCTCCTAACTGGTTTCTAGTCACATTATTCTCAAATGTACCAAGGGCACTGCTGCCAAAATTTGTTTTCAAAAACTCAAATATGGCCATGCACAGTATCTGCTGATAACCCTTGAACAGTTCCTTTTGACTACAGGATGAAATTCAAGCTCCTAATGTGGCATAAACCCTTCATTATAAATCTCCTGCCTTGTGTTCCAGCTGCGTCTCTCATTACTCCCTACCTTGCACTGCATGCTCCAACTATAACCCAATGCATTTTCTCATGCTGCCCCTTCTACCTAGAACAACTTCTAATTATCTCCCCCGACAAGCTAACTCTTGCTTATCCTTTAAGATTCAACTTGAGCATCACTATTCTGAAATTTTTCCTGAGCTTTCTAGTCCTGATTGTAGCTAAATACAGTTTGCATAGCCATATTACTCTACTTTAGTGATGTGATAACTATTTGTTTAGGCATTTATCTCCCCTACCACAAGTTGATCTTCAGGAGCACATGAGCAATAGATTTCTTCTTTCCTGCCTAGTGTTAGAAGTTTGGGATGTGGTTTTGGTGCTAGAACATTATTATCATTCTGCCTCCCTTCAGGAGTATTCTGCCAAAAGGGCTAAATATAAAAGCAACTGTAGCAGAGTAGGTAATGAAGAATAAGCTTATTAACCACTAGGTAATTACTGATTCTTACAAATTCTTAAAAATTCAGGGATTCTTCAGTTAGCTCCACTGATGGGAAAGGGTTAGGCTTTGAAAAATGTATGGAACTTCCCTTGATCTGTTTCTCTGAATACAAAATGCCCACCACTATGGATGCAGAAGGGACTCACTTTACCTACTTTAATTGCTGTCAACACAGAGAGTCAGATGACTGCTGTGCCTGCTGAGGTAAGCCTTGCTGGGTACACTTACCAAATCGATTTAAGGAGTACGAGAAAAGAAGTGGAATTTGAGACTCTATGTTTTACATATAGTAACTCAACACCCAAGTAAAATAAGTCCCAAGGATTATCTCAGGCTTTGGACAGTTTAGCAATTTCATATCCTTTAGGAAGGCTCTAGAAAGATGGTTACACAAAGTGACCATCTCTGTTCCCTGCTGCTTCCTCTCCTATAAATTCCTATATCAATTTATACTGTTGAAAGTTTCACATACATCATATCATATCATCTTCCACAAAACTCAGTTGTTAACCATTAATGTCTCTAGTTATAGGTAAGAAACTTGAGAATGATAAATGGGAAATAATTAGCATGGTCATAAAGCTAATGAGCAGCAAAATCAGGACAAGACCCCAGGTCTTCTAAATGTGAAACTGTGGTATTTTCAATGGAGTAATTTGCAACAGAGCATGCTTTAAATGCCCACGCATGAGTGATTCTCCACTGGGGTGACAGAAAGACTAAAGATGTTATAAACACCTCTGTGGTGTTCTCAAAATTTACATGACTGTCCTTGTAACCATTCTTGAACCCACTCAGATATCCTGTTCTGGCCACCTAAGGAACTCTGTTATGCCTCTATTTCAAAAATCCCATGTATGTGTAACAAATAGATAGCATGAAAGAAAAAGAATGTAAATGCAAACAGTCCTTCTAGGCTCTTTATTTATGTAAGCATTTATGTAAAGAACCCTAGGTATAGCCTAGTTAGTTCAACCTATGATTCAGACAAAATCCTGCCTGCCTGCAGGACTAAAAGATTGGGTCTAAAATGTAAAATGGTGTTTACATGGGGGACTGGGATTTCCAGAAAAATCTCAAAAGTGGAAAATCTCACTTTTCTAGGGACTGAGATTTCCATAGGGAATCTCATCCAGAGGTAGAAAAGGAAGTTCAAATAAGGCTGTGGTTCAAGTAGAAGAAGGTTTGCTACTTTTGCCAACCTCAGGATTCAACCTTAGAAGAAAACAGGAAGTAGGATGTGAGGTTTCTTTCATGTTGTTTATCCTAGCCCACCAGGGCATGACAGATGCCAGAAATTCAAAGCAGAGGCTTTGCTGGTAAATAATATATATATTTGAGGTGAGAGTTCCCCTCTTTGGCAGTAGAGACTTCAGTAGAGTAAACATAATATACAATAATAAGTTTTTTCCACAGTTGACAACAACCCCCAAGTCATCTTACAAAAAAGTTTAAAAATTCAAGTGTGATGGACACAGGGCGGGAAACATCAGACACCGGGGCCTGTCGCGGGGGTGGGAGACTGAGGGAGGGATAGCACTGGGAGAAATACCTAACGTAAATGATGAGTTGATGGGTGCAGCAAACCAGCATGACACATGTATACCCATGTATCAAAACCGCACATTGTACACATGTGCCCTGGAACTTAAAGTATAATTTTTAAAAATTCAAGTGTGAACATTTTAGAAAATCGGTGAAATTTAATGTTTTGATATATTTTCACCAAAAATGAGTTACAATTTTTTAACTGTCACTTGAAAGGAATCATTACATTTAATGTAAAATATGTTTTGTAAAACACTTAATTCTGTGATGTACTAAATTAATAGAAAAATAGCAGAAAACTAACTTAATCATCTCCACCTAAGATCTTTGATACTTAGATAAATAAGGTCATCATTCTAACATAAATATATTTTGAAGTACTTCAAAAATGTGTAGACTTGTTAAAAACAATTATGAACCGACAATCTGCCAACCTAACTATAAGACTTTGCCCCTGGAATCTAGGGCTGTCGTCAAATATCCACTCATTTACTTGCAAGGATGTGCTGTTTGCTTTGTCGCAACCCACTGATAGAAACGTTTGTTATGTTACAAAAAAAAAAAAAAAAAAAAAAAAAAAAAGTTTAAAATCATAAATTGGTATAAAACAATACAAACTAGAGCCACAATTTATATTAAATTAGCAAATTAAACTAGGAATTTGGGATTATAGAAGAATCAGACAAATAAATTGTCATGGTTCTTTTTTCTGTAGGATCAAATAGCACCAACCTGACAGGAAATAAGCCAGTGAAAGAAAGTATAAAAACTGGGACAGTCCATGAAAGTAGCGGGTGGAGAGTGAGTTGATGAGTTTGCCAGGGTCACAAAAAAAATCTTACTTTAAAACTGAGTGTTGTAACTTAGGGCTATTTCCAGGGCTCCAAAGTTCATTGCTAAAAGACATGACTAGGTTATACACTGTAGCGTTCATCTTGTAGACTATTTTTTTCTCTTTTTTCTTAGAAGAATATGGTATCATTTCCTCTTCTCCAGCCCACTCTAAAACAGAAATAAAAATTCAAATCTCACAAGCTTACTTGAATGGCTATTTTTGTATCCCCTCTCAGAAACTACTTAAGGTTAGCCCTGAAAGAGAAAAGAGGGAAAGGAAGAGTGGCAACTTATACAAGAGAGGAGGGATTCGTAGAAATAATGAGTTAGTCCATGAGATGGAGGATAAAGAAGAAACTTTTGCAACAGAGTTTCTCAAGCAGGGTTTTCTGGAAACCTAGGGTTCCACAAGGTGGCACTTACAGTTCCTTGAGAGATTGTGACTGAAAAGGAATTGAAGTTGATTTGGGGGAACTTTGTGATCTGTGGAATGCTAGCATTTGTGGAGGTGGACAGTCACCAAGCAGCCTGATTTGTGATGTTGCAGGATGTCTTTTAGCTCTAGATAGCACAGTGTAGCACTGTGTTTGCTTGGTTGAGTCCATTCTCGGTTTCTGACCTAAGATAGGGGAAGCCGATGATAGCTAATGAGCGTGTGATTGCATCAGGGAGAGACGAACAGGCTGACGACATCAGCCTCTCCCTCCCAAAATACCTTCTTCAGCCTTCCTCAAAACTGTTGGTTAGGTCTGGTGTTGGTTCAGGTGCCAAGACAGAGTTAGTAGTGGAGGAGATTTATTGGGGGAAATGCCTATGGAAGATAAAGGGAAAAAACAACAGATACAGGCAGGGAAAGCTTTTATACTGGAATGCTGATTTGACATCTATAATCAGAGAGGGGAAGAGGGAGAATCGAATAGAAAGACTTTAAGATAATAGTGCAGTTTGGTGAAAGTTTCATGCGGTCAAACCAGTAGCACTGTCACAAAAATAGCTCATTAGATATAAATTCCCAGACCCTATTATCCATACTCAGTCATTCATAGGGGCCTGCCTGGGAAGAACATGGCCTTGATTCAAACACTGCAGTGTGGTGTCCTAACAGCAGATCAAGTTTTTTCTTGAAGAGAGATCTGGGCAGGCCACCTCTGTGGCCTCCATATTCCACACCTTTTGCTATGCAATGAATCCACTTTTCCATAAATATTTGTTTGTGGAAAGGTTAACTAGATCCTTCAGGTTCTAGTTGTCCTCTCCTCCTGAAACTTGGAAGAAGATGATTGTGGGACAAAGTTCAGCAGTTGGGCTCCCTCCTCCACCAGCTATTCTAAATATCCATAGTCTGCTTGTCTCAGGGACTTAACAGATGGTGTGATCCAAACCCATCTTCCTGGAGTAACTGCATCTTTCTAGGGCTAGAGTTACTGTATTTGTCTACCCACAGTCACAATTAGGCAAGGGAATACTAGAAAAGCACCCACGAAGATCATCTGGATTCTACAGGTATTCCTCCCTGCTCCCACTGTTTAAATAATTTGCACATTTGGTGCTCATTTCCATATGTCCATCCATACATCTCTTTGCCAGACTTCCTTGCCTCTGATCTTCCCATCCCTCTCCTTTCAGGATCCTGAAAAGTGAGCCACTCCATTGGCTACTGCTCACATGTCTGTTTATATTCCCATCTAAGGGCACTTCTTCCACAGAGGAGAATAGCTTGAGTCTTTGCCCACCGAGAATATTCTTCCTCCTAACTATATTTCAAGGCCACTCCTGATTGTGGCTGTATTGCAGCTACTGCCCATTTTAAGATGATACCAACAAATCAAGCTGACCTATCTATAAGGCAAATTAGACATTCTGTATGGTCAAAGGTATAAGCAGCGGGAAGAGCACTGATGTAGTTAGGTTGGATGGCATGATGGTCTGGACTAACTCATGCAGCTTACTGGTAACCTCTGTTCCCGCTTGGTCTTGAACACAAATGTGCCATTTTCATCCTACACTAGCCAGCTGCTGGGCCTCCTTGACTTTACTGGCCTTGTAGGTCTTACAGTATCCAACTAATAATGGATAGTTCTGGATGCACAGTCACTTGGTGCTTCATGGTCAAATGTTCCATGTCTACAGGGCCCCGCAAGAAGCTATTTCTTAAAAGGTGTATAATTCTCTGTGAAATAGAGCATGTCCTTATTTCAGAACTCCAGGGCCCTGAGTTGTGATTCTCCCACTGAAATTTGTCCAAACCCCAACTCACACTGCTGACACCTCCATTACCATAGGTTCTTCTGGATCACATGGCCTGAATGGTAGAGTTGCTTCTACCATAGCCTAGCCATGCTGCAGAGCCCTTTTCTGCTCCAGCTCCATTCAGAGTGAAAAGCCTTTCATGATACTGCATATAGGGATTGCTATGGTCTGAACGCTTTCCCAAAACATTCATTCTGTTGAAATCCTAACCTTAAGGTGATAGTGTTATGAAGTGGGGACTTTGGGAAGGCAACTGAGTCATGACGAGGGAGGCCTTATAAATGGTATTAGTACCTTCATAAAACAGACCCCAGAGAGCTAGCTAGCCAATCTCTACTATGTGATGACACAGTGAGAAGGTACCATCTGTGAACCAGGCATGAACCCTCACAAGACACCAAACCTGCAAGTTCCTTGATCTTGGACTACCTTGATTCCAGAGCTGTGAAAAAATAAATTTCTGTAGTTTAAAGCCAACCAGTTTATAATATTTTGTTAGAGCAGCCCAAACGAGCTAAGACATGAACTGAAGCATTATTCCTCAGTGGGGATTGTGTTTCCACCAGAATTCAAAGAGGCCTACTAGGAACTGTGCTTCTTTTTAATAGTAAGGAATGAAAGAGGTAAAAATGTCTTTTAACTTTGGAGAGGATGTTCTAGAACAACCCGGACCACTGGACGCAAACATTTCCAAAGTGATAGGCCTCTGAATCATTGTAGGGTGATACTATCTCCCTCTATCTAAAGTATATAAGTCTTACCAAGGCCTCCAGTATACCAGCCACTTCTTGCTAAGCTTGAATGTGGCTATATTGTGTCACGGTCAACATAATGTCATCAATATAATGAATCAATATGGTATTTTGCAGTATGTCCAGACAGTCCAAATCTCTTCTATTATGACAGAGAGCAGAAGAGTAAATATAGTTGTGTAGCAAATCTGTGAACGTATTTTCTTATTCATTGCACGTGAATACAAACTTGTTATGATAGAAAATAATTTATTTGCCAAGTGAATTTGGTATGTGGTTGCATACCATGTTCCTGAGGCCATGATAATCTACTCCAGCAAAAATATTGTATATGTCACAGTAGCCACATCAGGACTACTACTTGAATAAGCTTGCAGTAGTATAAAGTCATTCTCTAGAATATATACACTTTCTATAGGGACAAGACTTTTTAGTTTAATGGTAATTGTGATGGTTAATACTGTGTGTCAACTTGATTGGACTGAAGGATGCAAAGCATTAATCCTGGGTGTGTCTATGAGGGTGTTGCCAAAGGAGATTAACATTTGAGTCCGTGGGCTGGGAAAGGCAGATCTACCCTTAATCTGGGTGGGCACCATCTAATCAGTTGCCAGCTGTGGGGCCAGAATATAAAGCAGGCAGAAAAACCTGAAAAGGCTAGACTGGCTTAGCCTCCCAGCCTACATCTTTCTCCCATGCTGAATGCTTTCTGCCCTTGAACATTGGACTCCAAGTTCTTCAACTTTGGAACTTGGACTGGCTTCCTTGCTCCTCAGTTTGCTTGCTCCATATATATATGGAGTTTATTAATGAGTATCAACTCACATGATCACCAAGTCCCACAATAGACCATATATATATACAGGAATATAATAGGGCCCACCACTCCTACATCCTTAAGGTCTTTAAGAGTGGAGCTAATTCCACCCCTGGAATCCCATATTGTTTTTGATTCTGTATATTTTTGGTGAGGGATGGGAGCAATCTGTTTTTACAGGCCAGGAATCTATGGTGAGGGTTACTTTAACTGCCAAGTGTGTCAATTCTAATTAGGAATTGAAGAACCTGGGAGGTGATTACTGGGTGGACTCAGAGAACCAGTAGTCCTTCTATAAGCCCAACTTTGGCCAGGATTTATAACCTTAACCCTATAGGCTTCTACTCTAACAGGGGCCATGGTAATATTTTGAGACTCCAAGTATCAATGTCAACTCAGGCCCTGAATCCAATAACCTTCAAAGTGTCTGGACATTACTCTGTCCCTGAAACTCAGTCAAGTGAATAAATGGCTACAGGCATAGCTGAAGAAAGACTGAGGAAACCTTACAAAGTGTACCTTCCATGGTGTTACATGGTCCTTCCTCCCAGGGATTTGACTATGTCTTTAGTCAAAAGGTTCTGGGTCTGAAACTGACTCAAGTGGAGAATCTTGGCAAAAGAGCATGACTTAAAATAAGGTACCCATCCAGTCTCTTGGACATGCACACTTGCCTTCTTTTGATTGTATATATTAAGCAACACTCTTGTTGTCTCCTAATCTATATTACCATTAGGGCTATTATATTCTATTAATAGCCTCCTCACTGCCCCTCTGAACTTGTGAATCATTATATTAATTGAAATATCCTTGCTGTGTCACATATGTCATCCTCATTATTATTAATAAGCAAAGATTGTGATCACCTCTCCCACAATTAGCACTTCCACATGCAGAGGAGAGCTACTGCTGTACTCCTTAGGGATGATCATGCCCATCTCTCTAGTGCATTCCTGAAGGCATTGTTGAATGGTGTTTTTCCTGAAGTTTCCCATTAATACCTAATGAATTTTCTGGCTTCATATAATATATCTGTTTCAGCATGTCCATTTCCTTGAGTCTTTTAATTCCTTCCTGCATTCTTGGCTTTGCATGCCTCCTACTGACTTACTGGGGGAGAACTCCTCTGATACAATAGGCAGTAAGACATAATTTTTCATTATAAAAAAGGGTGTTTCTATGTGCTGTGACTCAGCTGTCCTATTGTTGCTTTGCTGGTGTTATAAATATTGCAAAACATGGATTGTTGCCTTGCATGGATTGTATGGGTTAGAAGTAAATTGCCTTATGATTATCAAGTTCTATTTTTGCAATATTCTCAGTTAGTTATTATAACCTTTTGTTTTATACTTTATTCATGTTTATATTTTACAAGCAACTCTGATAGTCTGATGTGGCAATTTTTGAAGATAAGATGTGCTGAGAAAGAGAAAGATTTTAGACTTAGGCTTATGAACAATTCTCATAATGTTAATGATGAAGAATTACAATCTTCTGGGTTATTTCTCTGCACTCGTGTATCAACAGAGCAAAAAAATATGTGTTTACAAGGAAAGCTATTTATCCTTGGGTTTCGCATGGTCAAGTAATCCAAGTTGCTGTGCCCATTCCATGTTGTCTGTGGCAGACAAGTTAAAATGTTGCAATGCCATGAGAAATCTTGAAAAGACACTCAACTGCAAATTACATCCATTTGACAAGGAAGAGTACTGATTATTTTAAACAGCTATTGGAATTTCAAAAGAGAGTGAAGATTTTGTCAAGAAAAGTCACATACAGTCAAAAATCTCAAAAATCAAGTTTCTGAATAACAAAACATATTGCTTAGAAGAAAAAAGTTATGAAGTTGGTAAGAAACTAAAAATAATGGCATTTAGTGACTAAAACAAGATGCAATTGGAAAAATTCAAAAGATTTTAGTCTTAAAAATAGAGTAAGTTAATTTAGTAATGACATATCACATAATATTTAAGAGGTTTTGTGTAATTAACTGAAAAGCAAGAGCTTGTCTATGCAGACTGATTAGTAAACACATTTTACCAATAAAGGTCATGCTATCAGATTACTAAGATTTATAAAGGATAGAGAAATTCAAGAAAAATTTTGCTACTGCAATAAGTTGCTGAAAGCAACATAAGTCAAGATATATTTAATGTTTTGTCTTCATACTTTGAAAAAAACAAAAGTGTATCTTGAAGAAACTGTATTGGCATCTGTCCTAATGGTATCCTGTCAACGGTTGGCTCTATGAGAAGGTCTAGCTCTCTAATTATTAAAAAAAAAAGTCCTCGCATTTTTCTCAATACACTACTTTCTCTGCAGGAAGGTAAAGATAAAATGAATTACGTTCTAGCTGATGCCACAAAAGTGATTAGCTTTCTTAAGCAAACACAAGATCACTTAAAAATGTTGAGAAGACAGTAAAAACCTGGACAAAGATTGTACACTTTTTCCCTCTATGCAGAACTCTGGTGGTTGAGCAAAAGAGAGTTTTTAACATGATGTCTGAGCTAAAAGAGCACTTTCCAAACAGTATTTTTAAAGTATTTTCCCAAAAAATATTGTCAGCAAAATACTTTCACAATAGTACTTTCAAAACAGTACTTTCTATCTGAAACTACTATGAATACCTCTATGCACACAAACTAGAAAATCTACAGGAAATGGATAAATCCCTGGAAACATGCAACCCCCTACTACCTCCAATCAGGATGAAATAGAAATCCTGAACAGACCAATAAGTGGCATGAGATAGAATCAGTAATAAAAAATCAACAACAACAACAACAAATGCAGGGCCAGATGGATTTGCATACAAAATTCTAGATATTGAAAGAGGAACTGGTACCAATAATACTGAAACTATTCCAAATGATTGAGGAGGGAATCATCCCTATCTCATTCTGTGATGTGAGTAATACCCTGATATGAAAGCCAGGACAGAACACAACCAAAAAAGAAAACAATAGACAAATACCCCTTATGAACATACATGCAAAAATCTTCAACATAATACTAGTAAATAAAATACCACAGAATATCAGAAAGATAATTCTCCATGATCAAGTAGGTTTTATCCTAGGGATGCAAGAATAGTTCAACATACACAAGTCAATAAATGATTCATAAACAGAATAAAAAACAAAAACTATTGGCTGGGCATGGTGGCTCACACCTGTAATCCCAGCACTTTGCGAAGCCAAGGCAGGTGGACCACCTGAGTTCGAGACCAACCTGGCCAACATGGTGAAACCCCGTCTCTACTAAAAATACAAAAAGTTAGCCAGGCATGGTGGCAGGCGCCTATAATCCCAGCTACTCAGGAGGCTGAGGCAGGAGAATTGCTTGAACCTGGGAGGCAGAGGTTACAGTGAGCTGAGGTTGCACCACTGCACTCCAGCCTGGGCAATAAGAGCAAAACTCCATCTCAAAAACAAAAAACAAAAAAACTATCTGATCATTTCAATAAATGCAAAAAAAAAAAAAAAAAAAAAAAAAGATTTTGTAAAATCCTGCATCCCTTCCCAATAAAAACTCTCAACAAACATAGATAAGAAACATACCTCACAATAATAAAAGTCATATATGACAAACCCACATCCAACATCATACTAAATGGGTAAAAGTTGAAAGCATCCCCCTTCAGAACTGGAATAAAACAAAGATACCCGCATTTACCACATCTACTCTACGTAGTACTAGATGTCCTAGCCAGAGAAATCAGGCAAGAGAAAGAAATAAAGGGCGTTCAAATTGGAAAAGAGGAAGTCAAACTATCTGTTTGCCACTGATATGATCTTATACCTAGAAAACCCTAAAGACTCCTCCGAAAGACTCCTAGCTTTGACAAAGATTTGAATTCTGTCAAGTCTCAGGCTACAAAATCAACATACGCCAATCAGTAGCACCAGTACACCAGTAACAGCCAAGCTGCAGATCAAATCAAGAAGCCAATCTCATTTAGCGAAAGAAAAAAAAATCCCTCAGAATGTATTTGTAGTAGTCCATTCTTGTGTTGCTATAAAGAAATACCCGAGACTGAGAAATGTATAAAGAAAGGAGGGTTGATTAGTTCTGCAGGCTATATAAGCATGGCACCAATACCTGCTCACCCTCTCATGAGGGTCTCAGGAAGCGTACAATCATGGCAGAAGTCAAAAGGGAAGCAAATGTATCACATGGTGAGAGTAGGACTGAGAGAGAGTGGGAGGGAATATGCCACACACCTAAACAACCAGATCTCTCAACAACTCATTCATTATCTCCGTATCAGCATCAAGCCAAGAGGGATCCACCCCCGTGACCCAAACACCTCCCACCAGGCCCCACATCCAGCATGGAGAATTTCAATTCACATGAGATTTGTTGGGGACATATATTCAAACCATATCAATACTTAAGCAAGGAGGGGAAAGATCTCTACAAGGAGGACTAGAAAACACTAATGAAATAAATCATAGATGATGCAGACGAATGGAAAAAACATCCCCTGCTCATGATTTGGAAGAATCAATATCTAAAATGACCATACTGCCCAACGCAATCTACAGATTCGGTGGAGTTTCAGTGAAAAAATGCCAATGTCATTTTTCCCAGATTTAAGAAAAAATAATCCTAAAATTCATATGGAACCAAAAAGAGCCTAAATAGTCAAAGCAATTGTAAGCAAAAAGAACAAATATGAAGGTGTCACTTTACCAGACTTCAAATTATACTACAAGGCTATAGTAACCAAAGGAATATGGTGCTGATATACAAGCAGACATATAGACCAATGAAACAGAATAGAGAACCCAGAAATAAAACCACATACCTACAATCAACTGATTTTCAATAAAGGCAGACAAAAACATTCACAGGGAAGAGGACACCTTATTCAATAAATGATGTTGGGAAAATTGGATAGCCACAGGCAGAAGAATGAAACTGGATCCCTAGAATAAAGACTCAAATGTAAGATCACATTCCATAAAATTTCTAGAAGAAAATCTTGGAAAAACGCTTCTGGACATTGGTGTCAGCAAAGAATTTATAACTGAGACTCAAAAGCAAATGCAGGAAAACCAAAAATAAATAAATGGGACTTAATTAAACTAAAAACTTCTACACAGCAAAAGAAATGATCAACAGAGTAAATAGACAGCATACAGAATGGGAGAAAATATTCACAAACTATACATTTGATGAAGGACAACATCCAGAATCCAAAAAGGAATTCCAACAAACCAGCAAGGAAAAAAAAAAAAAAAAAAAAAACCTATTAGAAAGTGGACAAATGACACTTTTCAAAAGAAGATATACAAATGCCCAAAAAAAAAATTTTTTAAGATGCTCAACATCACTAATCATCAGGGAAATGCAAATTAAAATTACAATGCGACACCACCTTATCCCAGACAGAATAGTCATTATTAAAAAGTCAAAAATAATAAATGTTGGCGTGGATATGGTGAGAAGGGAATGCGTATACACTATTGGTAGGAATGTAAGTAAGTAAGACCTCTATGACAAACAGTACGGAGATTTCTCAAATATCTAAAAGTAGATCTCCCATTCACTCTGGCAATCCCACTACTGGATATCTACCCAAAAGAAAAGACACGTACACTTGTATGTCTATCACAGCACAATTCACAACTGCAAAGATGTAAAATTAACCTAAATGCCCATCAGATGATGAATGGATAAAAAAATCTGGTGTGTGTAAACACACATAGAATTACATGGAAGTAGTATACCATGGAACACTATTCAGCCATTAAATAAAAGAATGAAATAATGTATTTTGCGGCAATCTGAATGGAACTAGAGGCCATTATCCTAAGTGAAGTAATTCAGGAATAGAAAACCAAATACTGCATGTTCTCAGTTATAAGTAGAAGCTAAGCTATGGGTTTGCAGGAACATACAAAATGGTATAATGGACAATGGAGACTCAGGAGTGGGTAGGATGGCAGGGGTTAGGGATGAAAAATTACATATTGTATACAAATTATATTTGGGTGACAGTTACACTAAAAGCTCAGACTTTGCCACTATAGAATTCATCCATATAACCAAAATGGCTTGTACCCCTAAATCTATTGAAAGAAAAATAAAAATTTTTTTTTAGAAAAAAGTACTTTCAAAACAAATAAAAGTACTATAGCTGGATTCTGCTGAGTACTTTGAAAAAGAATACTACAGAAACTAGACTACTTAACAATTATTTTTCTTTACATGAACTAGTTGAACACAACTGAAAGATTCTTAGAGTTAAAAGGAAACAAAAGTTTTTGGGAAAATATCATTTTCTTGAGTCAAGTATGAGATGAAACACAGAGGCAAAGTACAAGAGAGAGCTGAGAAGATGTGCAAAGGTAGAATGAGGTGGGAGGGTTCCAGAGCTTTCCCTGGCAATATTCTCTGAGTACTGGCCACACAAGCGGGCTATTTTAATTCTATTGTATCCCTATTTTCTTAAGAAGGAAACAAGAGACCCTGCTCAGTAATTGGGTCTTAATGTCTTCTCATCGCTGATACCAGGTGGGTCATAGTCCAATGAATACAAATTATAGATACTTATGTTGCAATATTCATTCAGTTGTTTCCAAACCACTCACTCACCAAAGACAATTCATTTGCTTTACAGGTTAACTTTATATTGAGACATATTTGCTTGCTCTATTCCATTTGGGGCTCTGAACAAGTTTCTTTAGAAAAAGAGAAAATAATAGAGAGCAAGAGCTGATAAGTTTTGGAAACAGATCCCAGATTTTTAATGATGCCAAGAAAAAGGGAAGGCATATAATTTGTAAAGTACCCACAGGGCCCTAAAACATGATTAGTCAAACACATAGAAAACATTTTCAGATCTTTTCTTAATTGTAACAGATGGTTGAGCAATAAATTTCTATTTCAGTCTAAAGGATGCTCTGTAAATATATCTGGCTGGAGCCCAGGCTGGCCAGGATAGTATTTCTGTTCAAAGAAGATCGTTTCTGTATTAATAAACTATTAGAATTGCTCCCACTAGCTGCCTGGGCGGAACTATTATTATTGAAATTGAAACTCTTAGTATAACAAAATTTCAAACCTAACAGGAACAAGGCTTCGATAGTCCTTTCATTTTACAGATAAAATAAACAAAGAAACAAAACTAAGGCCTACACAGGTAAAGCGGTTTTCCCCAAACCATCCAGCTAAATCATTACAGAGCTGGAACCCAAACTTGAAACACCTTACCATTACATGTATAATACCACCAGTAATAACGAGACTCAAAAAGATGAGAAAATAACTTGTCCAAAGTCACACACCTAGTTCATAACAAAATTCTGCATCCATTCAGACCTTCTCAGTTGAAATTCTGTAATTTCTGTACTATCCTCCAAATGACAGCTTGTGAAAGAATTCCCAGAATGTATTCGTTCCTATAGTGGAGATTAGGGGGCAGAGAAATATGCATTGACTCTGGAATTAAATAGACCTTAATTCTAATATCAATACTTTCCATTGCTAGCCATATGCACGTTGGCAACACACAAGTCTCATTAAGCATCAGAAGACAGGTTAATCATCTGTAAAACTGATACATTAACACCAACATCTTAAATTTGATATGAGTTTTAAATTAGAATAGATATAAAACACATAGCACAGTGTCTGGCACATTCCAAGCACTCAACAGATGTTAGTTGGGCTGGTTTTCCTCTATGTCAACATCAAAATACTCAGATTCTTTAGGATATATGTTGTCAGCATGTCATTCATTTGAAATGGGGAGAAGAAATCCTTCTACTCTGTGTAAACGACATTAGTCATCTGCTTACATCTTCAAGTCAGTGGTTGACGCTGGAACAGGAAGAAGTAGTAAAAAGGAAAGTAAAAAGAGTGTATCAAAAAAAAAGTTGAACCCACCAACAAGTGAATTAAAACACCAGAAAAGATTAATATGTAGGCTTTGAATTCTAATGACCTTTGTTTCAACCCATGTTAGTTGTCATTTATGACATGACGTGCCCCTAGGAAGTCTTCCAGACATCAACTATATCCAGAGTCTTCTAGCAGAAACTCTCACTTCACTCCCTCACTCTCCTCCCACCCACACATCCAGAAGAAATAGTGGTCTCATCCTCAAGACAAACATGAAGCCCTGTGGGCAAGGAAAAGAGGAATTAAAAAAAAAAAAAAAGACAAGTAGACTGAGTCCCCCTGACAGGAAGGATAGGTGAAGTTGGTCCTTAATATGGGTAACCCCAGGTTGGGGTGCCTTAAACTTGTCACTGCTGTGCATCAAGGAGCCAAATGGCCAAAAATCCTGACCCAGGGAGGTTGGCTTTGTTATTGCCATTTTATGGATGAGAAACGGAGCCTCTGATAAAGAGACGTATGTATGACAAAGTTAACACAGCTTCGTAAGTGACAGAATCAGTATTGATAGGACATTGCAAGAGAAGGGAGTCCAGAATGAATCATCACGGCAAGGGTTACAGAGAAAGGCACAGGAACCAAACGCAGAGCCCAGAGGGCTAAATGACCCAGAAACATTTACCCTGTAAGCTCAAATGACCCATTGCCAGGAGTAGGGCTTTCACTTCCTCCAAGCTGACAGAGCTGGTGAACCGGCATGATGAAAGTCAGCAGCACTGGCGAAGAGCAAGCTAAGGGAGTTCCAAACAGATGTTCCCTGTTGGGCATTTAGATTGTGGGCTTCTGCAGAAGCTATTCACTCCACCTGGAACACTCTTCTTAAAGTTATCTGACATATAAATAAAAATAGTTACCATATGGAGAGTTTTATCTTTGTTGCACTCAGGAAAAAATACTGATATTCTCCCAGTTAACAGGCACAGAGATCATCTGAGGATAACAGGTTGTATTACCAGAAACTCAGTACCTTAAAATAACCCAAATGTATTACCCTACAACTCTGGAAATTCAGAAGTTCAAAATGGTTCTTACGGGCTAAAATCAACATAGCTGCCGAGCTGCATCCCTGCATCCCTGGCTCTGGGGGAAAAAAATCTGTTTCTTTAACCTTTTCTAGTTTCTAGGGGCTGCCTGCATTCCTTGCCTCCATCTTCAAGGCACATCACACTAACCCTGTTTCTGTCATTACATCTCTTTCTGCCTTTGACTCTCTTGCCTCTCTATTACAAGGACCTTTGTGATTACCATGAACCCAGCTGGGTAATTCAGGGTGATCTCTCCATCTCAAATTCCTTAATTTAACGACAATTGCAAAAACGTTTCTACCATGTAAAGAAACATAGATTCACAGGTTCTAGGGAGTACGACATGGACATATTTGAGGGAACATTATTCTACCTACAAAACAGGTACATTGTTTATTTGAAGTTTTAAAAACTGAGTAAAACCTATCCCTCTGTATTGATCTATCATAGGCTCCTTCACCTAATATCCTATGTTGTAAATGTTAAAAACCACAGTGATTCCTCTCTCAATCCTTCCACACTCAAACTCTAAAACACCTCCAAATTTTCTCTATCCCATTTACATTCTTAATTCAGGCCCTTCTTACCTATTGCCTGGATTATTTCAAAGGCATCCAAACTCATCCTCATGCCAACGTTTTCTCCCTCTTCCAACGCATTTTGCAAAATGCTCCCAGAGTTATATCTTAACACACAATTGTTGAAAGAAGAACTTTAGACAAAAGAAATTTAACAAAGTTAACTTGAACATCCACAAATCAGAAAGCACCAACATGAGAGGATGTTATAGGCTCTGCTCCAGTAGTAACATGAGCAGCAAGCTTTATAGGCTGATCACAGTCTATAAAGAAATTACCTGATTGTAACCAGCTAGGCATTTCCTTTATTTTGGTATGATTCTATGGAAGGTCCCTAGTTATAGAATCAGTTATAGAATCAGTCAGCTAGTTGGCTGTTTATGATTGTCAGAAGTTAAGTTGTTCAAGAAATGTCTTCAAGTTAAGTTTCAGCTTGCTTACTTAAGAGCTCCCAGTACAGAGATAACCTCAGGCCAATAGCCTGGCCTCCTCATTTGCTTTGACACAATTATGTATCAGATTCTTGTTTAAAGCCTCTAATGGCTGCTCATCATCTAACAGGATACAGTCCACATAGCTCAGTTTGACAATCAAAATCCCTTCACAGTCTTATCCTCAAACTACTCTTAAAATTATCTTTCATGTATGTAACATCCCAGCCACATAGAACTTCTATTTTCAGAGGTCTGTGAGCATTTGAGAATGCCTTGACTTTATTCATTGTAAAGCAATACTCATTGTATTGCTGGATGCCCTTAATCTCTTTCTCTGCCTCCCGAGATTCAAGTCAGCCTTTTCATACCCCTCCGAAATACCAACAAAATTTTACCTGCCACTTCCTCCAAAAATATTTTCTCAAAATGCTGTACCCAGCCACATTAGTAAACCCCATGTATGTTTACAACAATTCCTCATTCTTTTTATTATAACATTTACATTTTTAAGTTACTAGTTATTTTTATCATTGAATGCCTTTTCTCAAACCAAGAGTTTATTGAAGGCAGGGGCTGAGGCTTTTTTTTTTTTTTTTTCTGATCCAGCATTCAATATAAGCCTAGTTCATAGTAGCTATTCAATAACTCTTTTTGTTCTGAGCAAAACTGAGACTCAGATTGGTTCTTTACAGAATAGTAGATCAGTGACAGCCTGGGGAATCAGTTTATTAATAAACATTTTTAATTTTACTTTGGATGGAAAAAAGAAAGAAAGAACAGTTTCTTTTACCGTTTTTTTTTTCTTTCTTTCTTTTTTTTTTTTTTTTTTTTTTGCACTGATATCTGGAAAGATAAGACAGAGAAATGGAAGATAAGATTTGCCTGCCCTGACCCAGTCTAAAAAGTAGAAGTAACATACACAGAAAGACCAACAACAGGGGGAAACTAAAGGGATCATCATAAAAATCTTGTAAGACTTAGGGAAAGAAGTGCTAATTCAGAGGTCCTCATGGCAGAATTTTACAGAGGTAAGTACAAAGTAACCATCCTATGCTACCATAGTTTCAGAGGGTTGAGAGTGATGACCCATGGAGAATCTCTGTTCTCACCAAGTACAGGGGAGATAAAGGCACCCAGCAGTCTCCTTCTTACAGAAAGTCTGGTAGCCATAGCA
Source organism: Piliocolobus tephrosceles (assembly GCF_002776525.5). Taxonomy (NCBI): domain Eukaryota; kingdom Metazoa; phylum Chordata; class Mammalia; order Primates; family Cercopithecidae; genus Piliocolobus; species Piliocolobus tephrosceles. The sequence goes on along the minus strand of NC_045447.1, from coordinate 35,049,210 downwards.
GGTGCAGAGTTTCTCCCTAAAGCATATTTTGGGCATCAAATACACTTTAGCAAAGTGTTGCTAGCACTTTAGCAAAATATTGGAGCAGAGAAACATAAATGAATTTATGCAAACTCATATAAACCTTCTCTTGGGGATTCCCAGAAATAATTGTGAAAACTCCAGAAGCATTAAGCAAGCTGAGGTTTTGCAATCATGCAAATTAGAAGTAAGAGTCACGAGAAGTTGAGTGTTAACGTTCATGTAACCTCATATTTATTCAAAGCTGGTGAGGCCTGAGATCATTCAGGTTAAATAAAAGATTGAATAAATGAATGAATGATATGTATGATGGAATGGAGATTGGAAATTTTACCAAAATCCAGGGTTTTTTTTCAGTGTTCAGGTCTGTGCTTAGTAGAAAACTGTAAATTCATTTTATTGAAGGTGTGTTTCCAATAGGAGTTAATTATTTTAAAAGCTTAATTAAGTGGTTGGCACATGTCCTAGTTTCACTCTTGAGTCTATCATCCTGAACCTATAATGAACTGCAAGCTTTTTAACACTACACAGTTGTCCCTACTCAGATCTGCAGTTTTTCTCCTCTGCTTCAGTTTCCTGTGATCAGCCAAGATCCAAAAATAGGTGCATGCAGTACAATATTTTGAGAGAAAATGACAGTATACATTCATATAGCCTTTATTACAGTATTATAATGGAGTTCTATTTTATTATTAGTTGTTACTCTATTACCATGTATAATTTATAAATTAAGCTTCATCATAGGTATACATGTAGAAGGAAAAACAGAGTCCACACAGACATACCTTGGAGATATTCTGTGTTTTGTTCCAGACCACCACAATAGAGTGAATATTACAGTAAAGCAAGTCACACAAATTTTTTGGTGTCCTAGTGTATAAAAAAGTAATGTTTACACTATACTATAGTCAATCAAGTGAAATGCAAATCAAAACCACAACATGATACCACCTGCAAGAATGGCCATACTCCTGCAAGAATGGCCATAACAAAAAAATGATAGATGTTGGCATGGATGTGGTGAAAAGGGAACACTTTTACACCACAGGTAGGCATGCAAACTAGTACAACCACTAGGGAGAACAGTATGGTGATTCCTTAAAGAACTAAAAGTAGATCTAGCATTTGATCCAGCAATCCCCCTACTGGGTATCTACCCAGAGGAAAATAAGTCATTATATGAAAAAGACACTTGCACATGCTTGCTCATAGTGGCACAATTCACAAATGCAAAAATATAGAACCAGTCCAAATGCCCATCAATCAGCAAGTGGATAAAGGAAACACACACACACACACACACACACACACACACACACACACATTTGGGAATAACACCCACACAAAGGAATGAAATAATGACATTTTCAGCAACCTGGATGGAATTGGAGACCATTATTCAAAGAGATAATTCAGGAATGGAAAACCAAACATCATATGTTCTCACTTATAAGTGGAAGCTAAGCTATGAAGATGCAGAGGCATAAGAATGATACAATGGACTTTAGCGACTCAGGGGAAAGGGTGTGGGATGGGTGAGGGATAAAAACCTACACATTGGGTACAGCGTACACTACTTGGGTGATAGGTGCACCAAAATCTCAGAAGTCACCACTAAATAACTTATCCATGTAACCAAACATCACCTGTACCCCCAAAATTATTGAAATAAAAATACTTTTTTAAAAGTGTACAATAGCATTATGTCTAAATACAATGTACATATCTTAAAATATTACATTGCTAGAAAATGCTGATGATTATCTGAGTCTTCAGTGAATCCTAATCTTCTGCTAGTGGAGAGTCTTGCCCCAACATTAATGATTTCTGACTGATCAGGTCAGAAATTGCAGAAGATTGGGGTGGCTGTAGCAATTTCTCTTTCCTTCCTTCCTTCCTTCCCAGAAGTCATTACAAATTGTATCTCTTTTTTGTTTTGCTTTGGGGCTGTGGCAATTTCTTACAATAAGACCACAATGAAGTTTGCCACGTTGACTGACTTTTCCTTTCACAAAAGAGTTCTCTGTCACGTATGATGCTGTTTGATAATATTTTACCCAACAGTAGAACTTCTTTCAAAATTGGAGTCAATCCTCTTAATGTCTGCTGCTGCTTTATCAACTAAGTTTATAAAATATTCTAAATTATTTGTTGTCATTTCAACAATATTCACAGCATCTTCACCAAGAGTAGATCCCATCTCAAGGAACCATTTTCTTTGCTCATCCATAAGGAACAATTCCCCATCCATTCAAGTTGTATTATAAGATTGCAGCAATTCAGTCACATCTTCAGACTCCACTTCTAGCTCTAGTTCTTTTGTTATTTATTTCTACCATATCTGTAGTTACTTCCTCTACTGAAGTCTTGAACTGCTCAAAGCAGTTCAAGGTTGGAATTAACTTCTTCAAAACTCCTGTTAGTGTTGATATTTTGACCTCTTTCCATGAATCACAGATGTTCTTAATGACATCTAGAATGCTATAATTCTTTCCAGAAGGTTTTCAGCTTACTTTTCCCAGATCCATCAGAAGAATCATAACCTGTGGCAGGTATTGCCTTACCAAATGTATTTCTTATGTAAGATTTGAAAGTGAGAATTAATCCTTGATCCATAGGCTACAGAATGGATGTTGTTAGCAGGCATAAAAACAACATTAATCTCCACGTACATCTCCATCAGAGCTCTTGGGTGACTGGATGCATTGCCAATGAACAGTAATATTTCGAAAGGAATTTTTTTGAGCAGTAGGTCTCAACAGTGGGTTTAAAATATCCATGCTGTAAACAGATGTGCTGTCATTCATTCCTTGTTGTTCCATTTATAGAGCACAGGCAGAGTAGATTTAGCATAATTCTTGAGTCCTTTGATTTTCAGAATGGTCAGTGAACATTAGCTTCAACTTAAAATCACCATCTTCATTAACCCTAACAAGAAAATCAGTCTGCCCTTTGTCCTTTGAAGATAGGCATTGGCTTCTTTCTAGTCTAGATGGCATCGTCTTCTGATATAAGGCTGTTTCATGTACATTGAAAATCTATTGTTTAGCACAGCCACCTTTATCAATTATATTAGCTAGAGCTTCTGGATAGCTTGCTGCAGCTTCTGCATTAGCACTTGTTTCTTCACCTTGCACTCTAATGTTATGAGACAGCTTCTTTCTTCGAACCTCATAAACCAACCTCTGTTAGCTTCAGACTTTTTTATGCAGCTTTCTCACTTCTTCCAGTCTTCATAGAATTGAAGAGAGTTAGGGTCTTTCTCTAGATTAGGCTTTGATTTAAGGGAATGTTGTGGCTGGTTTGATCTTCTATCTAGACCATTAAAACTCTGTATCAGCAATATGTCTGTTTCCCTTTCATTTCAGCAGCTAATGCAGCTGGTGACTTTTAGTGCAACTGGAGTAGCACTTTTAAGTTCCTTCAAGAAGTTTTCCATTGCATTCACAACTTGGCTAACTGTTTGGTTCAAGAGGTTTAGCTTTTGGCCAATCTCAGCTTTCAACATGCCATCCTCACTAAGCTTAATCGTTTCTAGCTTTTGATTTAAAGTGAGAGAGATACAGCTCTTCCTTCCATTTGAACACTTAGAGGTCATTATAGGGTTATTAATTGTCCTAATTTCAATATTGTTGTATCTCATGAAAGAGATGCCTAAGGAGAGGCAGGAAGACAGGACAATATGTGGTTGGTGAAGTAGTCAGAACACACGCAACATTTATGGATTAAGTTTGCCATGTTATATGCGTGTAGTTTGTGGTACACCAGATAATTACAATAGTAACATCAACAAATTAGCAAATATCACCGTAACAGATATAACAATGAAACAGTTTGAAATGCTGTGAGAATTACCAAAATGTGACACAGACATGAAGTAAGCACATGCTGTTGGAAAAATAACCCTGATAGACGTGGTTGATGCAGGATTGCCACAAATCTTCCATTGTTAAAAATAAATTGCAAAATCTGTGAAGTGTTATAAAATGAGGTATGCCTGTATAAGGTTTGGTACTATCTGTGATTGTAGGCATCCACTATGGGTCTTGGAACAAGTCCCCTGCGATAAGGGTGGACTGCTATGCATCAGTTTCTTTGTCCATAGAACAGAACTCCAATTTATCCACTACACAGTTTAAAGGAAAGCTAGATATGTAAAATATTGTTTCTAAGGAATGAAATACGCTGAATCAAATAAAGCATAATGATCTATTTAACCTTGCTCTTAACTGAGGGGAAAAAACAACAGTATACAAAGTTAAAAAAAAAATGGAACAGTAATATAGTTTATCTTGTCTGTTGTTTAACTGCCTATGAGATGCTAAGTTGAAATATTGTCTAACATTTTGCCAGTAGGGGAAAAAAAATAACAGCAGATGGGCCAAGCAGAAGGCAGTGCCAAATCATTTTGAATTCTTTTCCGTGTAGTTTTTTTTTCCAGTTTCATTACAAATATGACTGAGATTGATAATCCTACATCAGAAAACATATATCAGATATTCTTATAATTGTATTACACATGTGTTTCTTTTAGGACCAATATAAGCTTGCTTCTATAAGCAAGCTACTATAATTAAAGTTGTTTCTAGACGGCATCCTTGAGGAGTGAAAAAATTATCTAAGAATAGTAAAAATGAAGAGACTACTAACAGGAAACTGCATACACGATTGCCACTGGCCTGTTTTTGATGTTAACTGATTTTACCCATGAAGATGCTTATTAGTTGTCATGCACTCACTCTGATCTTGTTCAATTTGTCATCAGGAGCTAAGTGGTATAACGGCAAAGGCAACAGATGTTGAGAATGACAAGCCAAATTACTCGAAACTCCGCCAATAATTTCCCCTCAAAAGTAAATGGTATGACTTTCTAATCTCCTGAATTCATTTCCTTCATAAGCAGTCTATGGGTTTCCATCTGTTTCCTGGACACAGATAACCTTACTTCCTGCCACACATGATAAGTCTACTCATCAGAGTTCAACCAGTACTCTTTTGTCATTGCAAATCACTTCTTCCAACTGCAACATTCTCAATCAGGACTGCAATTGAAAGACTGATAATGGTCCCACAGGAAATGTCCATCGTTTGGCAGGCCCACTTTGAATCCAAAACTTTTGAATTGTGCACTGTCCAGCATATTTTAAAAGTGTTTTCATAATTAAAGTATGCTTATACAATGTCTTCCTTCAACTTTTATATTGAGATACACTACTTTATTAGAAATGAAAATTGGTTTATTCAAATAATAACATACTGGATTACTATTTCTAAAATATACATTAACTCATATTGATTGCAACAATGCTGCGATTATTATTCTCTATTTACAGAAGAGGAAATCAAGATCTGGAAAGTTTATTTTTAAAATCTTATTGAGAATTTTCTGGGTGTTAGACAAGAAAGGCATGAAAGATATAGCTATGATAAAATCAACAAGGATTCTGTGCTCATGGGTCTTAAATCCAGTAAAGGAAACAGGAGTTAAATATGTTATACTACTAACTATAACAAATGCTATGAAGAAAAGGGTACAATCATAAATTATAACAGTATGGTATAATTTAGATTGTAAGGTGAGGAAAGCCTTCTCTGAGGAAGGGATTTTGAAGCTGAAATCACAAGGATGTTTGGGAGTTAACTGGGCAAAAAGTGAAAGAAAGAAGGCTAGGCATCATTTAGAAAGGTTTTTGGTGGGAGAGAGGCTAACCCATTCCAATAATGGATGAAGAGGGGAAAGTGACATTAGGCAAACCTAGGCAGGAAAACAGGGAACATATATGAGGTCATGTAAAGTACTATCGGACTTGCTCAATGTCACACAAATAGAAAGTGGCCTTGCTGAGACTAGAAGTTCTTAAATTCTATTCTTCTGCTTTTACCACTCTGCTACTACATTGTCTTTTTACAAATAAGTGAACAAAGATACTCTCCTATTTTGAATTCATATTTTCAGATGATGACCTTTAAAAAACAACAATACAGTAGTGATTTTTCAAAATTGATTATTGGCTAAATCAGTATCTTAATAGTGGGTTGTTTATATTCATTACAGTAATTAGAATTTTAGCTATACTAAGATTTATTGAAGAGACACGGAGAGTGGCCCGCTCCCCCAGGGCCTGGGGCCTTCGGCCATGGGCTGGCCGGTGAGCTGGGGGGCACCAGGACAGGCCGCGCCCTCTGCCCTGCAGACACCTGAGGCCTCCCCTGTGGCTGCCTACCGGCCCGACCCAGGACCCAGACCCTGAAGCCACGGCGAACCTCTCTTCCCTACCCCACCTCGATAACTGACGGGGGTGGCGGCCTGGCACCCGCCGCATGGCCTCCCAGTCCAAGTGTGCCGGGCCCGCCAAGCTGCCGGGACACAGCGCCCTTGGGTGGCGGCGGGAGTGGCGGATCTGGAAGCACAAGCACGGCGGCCGCCCAAACGCCGGGCGGTGGAAGCCATTAGGGCGTGGAAGAACCAGAAGGCGGCCAAGGCGGCCTGGGGTCGGCCTGGGGTCGCAGGCAGGCTCGGCTGCCTCTTCAGGCCACGGAGCCGCGTAGATCCGGATCCCCGGCGACTGCTCTGTCCCCATTGGGCGAGGCCTACCTAGACAAAGGCCTTAACTACGGACAAAGGCCTGAACTATGGACAAAGGCCTTAAAGGGCCTGGGAGGTGAGCGAAGTCCGGAACAACGGGTGGAAGGTTAGGGGCCACGGGGCAGCTGGTCTTCCTTCTGCCAGATCTTGCAGTTGGAAGGGAGGAATGGTAGAATGACAGGTCACGTTTGGCCCGTTGGAAATGCCCACCACCCTTTGGGAAGATTTACTGGCCATTTATGGAAGGCCTGTGTATATAATATGAAAAACCTGCTCTCAACTCCACCCCAGCCTTTTAATAGAAAACATTTGTCACATCTAGCCCTTCTAGATGGAAAGAGGTTCCTGACATATCATAAAGTAGAGTTAGAAAATCACACATCTTGTAAATTCTCATTTGTTTAAAGGAAGTCATAGAAAATAAATGTCTTCTGGAGATGACTTTTGGAAATGGAGTTGTTAGGCGGCCTCTGGAAACGGTACATCCATGTTTGTTCAGTGGATTAGATGACATGGAGCTGGAGGACCTGAGAAGGAACAGAAGGTTCTATGCCAGCCCGGTCATAGTTAGAAGACATTTTCATATTCTATCCATTGTTTTGTATGCATTTTATTCCTCACTACTGTATATATAGTTGACAATGCTAAGCTTTTTTGAAATGTCTGTTTTTTTAAGATGTTCTGAAGTGCCTGATATATGTTAAAATTAGAGGTAATAAAATCACATTTTGTAAATATCTTTTTGTTACAATTCATGGAAAATGTTGTTTTGGTGGCGAATGGCCAAATCACCTGTTGAGTAATACTCATTGTGTTTGTGCACTGGTACAGGGGAGGAGCAAAGAGGGGGAACTGCAGAGAGCTCTATGCCACCCTGCTTACAGCGAGGCAAGATGAATCATCTCTTTCTGTGCATTTTGTTTTATCTATGTATATAGTGTACATAATGTACAAATGAGTCCTAATTTACAACATCTAGTCTTTATAGATGTTAAAGAGGTTGCCAGTGTATGACAAAAGTAGAGTTAGTAAACTAATATATTTTGTACATTTTGTTTTACAAGTCCTAGGAAAGATTGTCCTCTGAAAATTTGAGCATTCTTGCCCACTGGGTTGATGGAGATAGGAAGGGTTCTAGGCCAGAATGTTCATATTTGGAAGCTTCTTTCAAATTATAACTGTTGTGACATGTTTGCAGTTTATTCAAGACTGCTTTGTATGTAGTGGACAAATTAACTCCTTACTTGAAACATCTAGTCTATCTAGATGTTTAGAAGTGCCCAATGTATGTTAATGTAGAGGTAGTAAAATACCATTTTGTAAGTATCTTTTTGCTAAAATTAATAGGAAATACTGTCTTTTGAAAATTGAATCGTGAAGCCACCTTTGTGAGAAGTATAGTGCTGTCTATACTTGTTCAATGGTTTAGAGGAGGTAGGAGGGAATAAATTACAAAACATAATATGCTAGTATGTTCATACTTGGACGTTTTCAGACACCAATCTTCTGTATGTTTTGGCATTTTGTTTTCCTTTGTATATAGTGTATATAAAGGACAAGTGAGTCCTAATTTTGCAGCATCTAGTCTAGTCTCTAGATGTTAAAGAGGTTGCCAGTGTATGACAAAGTATTTAGTAAAATTGGCATATTTTGTATGCTTTGTGTTGAAATTCATAGGAAAGCTTGTCTTCTGTGAATGACTTTTGCACAGAAATTTGTTCAACCATCTCTAAGCATTACAAGTGCCTGTACTTGTCCCAGACTGTATTAAAGTCAGAGAGAGAAGGACGTGAGGAGGAAATGATTCAAGGCCAAAATGTTCACATTTAGAAGATACCTCAGATGATAACCATTGTTACATGTGTGCAATTTTATTTAACAGTGCTGTGTACATGCTGAACAAGTTTTATGAAATATCTAGTTTTTCTAGATATTTAGAAGTGCTTGATGTATTTAAAAGCAGTAGTAGAATAACACTTTTTGTAAACAGCTTTTAAAACTGATTGAAAATGCTGCTTGGAAGTGGAATTGTTGAACTACCTGGGAGATGAGAGGGAAGAAATTGCAAAAGGTGTTTTGCGATTGTTTATTAGAAAATTTCAGCTTAATCCATTGCCTATATGTTACATGCATTTCATTTAACTTTGCTATACTGTATATATTGTGTATATACTGGACAAATGAGTCCTGATTTTATAACATCTAGTCTCTAGATATTGAAGAGGTTGCCAATGTATGACAGAAGTAGAGTTAGTAAACTAACACATTTTGTACACTTTGTTAAAATTCATAGAAAGGCTGTCTTCTGAAAAGGGCTTTTGGAAGTGAAATGATGACATTGTCTCTAGGTGACACATGTGCCTGTATCCACCAGGTTGGTGGTGGAGAGGAGTTAGAAGGAATGAAGAATTCTAGACCAGAATGTTCCTATTTAGAAGACACTTTCAGGTGTAACCACTGTTACAGGTGTGTAGTTTGCTCAACACTACTGTGTACATAGTGGACAAACTTACGTTCTCATTTGAAACATAAGTCTAGATGTTTAGAAGTGCCCAAAGTATGTTAAAAGCAGAGGTAGTAAATATAGTACAGGTAGAACGATAGTCTTTCTAGATGTTTAGAAGTGCACAAAGTATGTTCAAAGTAGAGGTAGTAAATAACACATTTTGTAGCTATCTTTTTTATATGAAATATTGTCTTTTGGAAATTGATTAGTTCTCTGAGCAGTACACGTTACTATATTTGTGCTGGTTCATGGGGAAGGAGGAGCACAAAGTGCAAAGGGCTTTCTACCAGCGTGTTTATGATGATGCCCATTGACCATTGTCCCTTATGTCTGCATTTTCATTTACTGTGCTGTGTATATAGTGTACATAAGCAGACAAAGGAGTCCTAATTTACATCTAGTCGATGTTAAAGGGTTGCCAGTGTATGACAAAAGTAGAATTAGTAAACTAATACATTGAGTATACTTTGTGTTAAAATTCATAGGGAAGATGTCTTAGAAACACAGAAGTGAAATTGTTGAAATCCTCCCTAAGCATTACAGATGGCTTATAGCTGTCTATGGGATTGGTAGAGATCGGAAAGGGAAGGGTTCTGGGCCAGAATGTTCCTATTTAGAAGACACTCAGATTAGAGTCTGTGTTATGTATATGCATCATTTATTCAGTGCTAATGTGTATATAATGGAAAACTTTACTCTAATTTGAAACGTCTAGTCTTTTTAGGTGTTTAAAAGTTCACAACACAGGTTGAAAGTAAGGGGCTAAAAGTAACACCCCTCTCAGCATTTGTTTTCATTACTTCCTAGGAGTGGTTGCATTTGGGAATGGAATTGTTAAACTTGATGCTTAGGAGCATATGCTGACTATTCATTGGGTGGTGATGGGTTGGGGAGGAGGAGTTATGCAGGGAGAAGGGTTCTGTGCCCATGAGTTAGATTAGTTCAGATGGTCTGACCATTGTTCTATATGTGTAGTTTAATTAATATTGTGTATTAAAGGATAAACAAGTCCTAATGCTCAAAGTATGTTAAAAATAGATGTAGTAAAACAATCAAGTTATAAATGTCCTTTTGTTAGTTTTTAGGAAGGTCCGTCTTCTGGGAGTGACATTTATTAGTCCACCTTCTGGAGCTAGACGTCCTATACTTAGCCACTGGGGATGGTGGAAGAGGGAGAAGAAGAAGGGTGAAGGGAAGGGCTCTTTGCTAGTATCTCCATATCTAGAAGATGATTTTAGATGATAACCACAGGTCTATATGAGCATTTTTAGTAAAGTGTTTATTTTGGACAAAGTTCATTATTTTGCAGCATCTAAACTTTATGGATGTCTTGAGTGACTATGATAAAAACTACAGCTAGTGAATTAGCCAATTTGTAAATACGTTTGTCATAATTGATAGAAAAGATGCATCTTGGACATGGAATTATTAAACCACCTCTGAGCAGTATGTCAGGACTTGTTCATTAGATTGGCAGCAGAGGGGCAGAAGGAAGTATATAGGGAGAGATGTGTGCACATGTGTCCCTATTTACATTTTGACGATAGCCATTGATGTATGTGCGTCTCTTTTGGCTGTACTATAGGAGTACATTAAAGTAATTCAATGGAAAACATATACCTTGCTAATATTTCAGTGGTATAGATCTGCTAATGAATTATCCTAGAAACATTATACTTGGTGTATTCTGTTGCTCTATGTTTCATTTTAAGTTGAGCATTAAGGGAATGCAGTATTTAAAACGGAACTCTGCCAATGCTTTTATCTAGAGGCGTGTTGCCATTTTTGTCTTCTATGAAATTTTTGTCCCAAGAAAGGCAGGATTATATATTTTTTTTAACAGATTGAGTTGGTGTAGTGTATTCTTAGTTATCAAAATACTCATATAGCTTTGGGATTTCGAATTGGTAAATATTCATGATGTGTGAAAAAGCAGGATACATACTGTACGATCTCAGTCCCATAAAATTAGATGTTGTGCCTACATACCCACAGGACCTAGAAGAACATGTCAAACTATAAACTGCTTGTGATTGTGAATGACTTTGCTCTTTGCTTTGTGTTTTTCAGGTTCCTATGTTGCACATATTAACTTTTTAAAAATAAAGGTTATTTTAAAAACCCGTAAAAATTTATTGAATGTCTCCAGTGTCCCAAGCTTTCAGCTGTTTTATTTTCCTATATATTAATTGCATCTAATCATATTTCCCATCAATTGCTACTTTTTAAATCAAGAAATTGAAATTCTGAAAGCTTCAGTACCTTTCCCCAAAATCGAAGAAATAGAAAATACTGGAGTCACAATTTGAAACCAGTCCATTCCAAAGTCAATTAGTCAATCTAACTCCAAAGTCAATTCTTACTGTATTTCATCACACCATCTTTTCAGCAACATAAAAAATTAAATCAGCCTTAGTTTAGTAATACTTCTTTATACTACTTTCTTCATCAGAGAGAAAAATGAGGTGCCAACAGATAATTATACATGTGTGGAAATGATTAGATGTTGCTGTGAAATCAAATGAAACAAACAACAAAGAGGCTTATTACACCTTTATCATATTTGTTCACTGAAAACATGTTTGTTGTTTCTGTACCGGTTTGGCTTGGTTTGGTTTGGTTTGGTTTGGTTTGGTTTGGTTTGGTTTGGGGGAGGACTTAGGAAGACAGGGATGATGCATTGGCAACTAAGCTTATTTTTACTGTCAAATTAATCATCCTGGGTAGAATGGTTACTTGAAGAGCTTGTGTCATTATTACTCTAAAGAAAAGTTGCCACTGGGCTATAATGGCTCATAAATTTGTTGTATCAACTGGTGTGAAATACTGAGGCATTAATTTAAATATGGCTAAAGTAATAACTATAATTTTAGGTGAGTTGATATAAAGTTTCGCAACTTAAAACTTGTTCCAACAGGCCCAATAATATTGATATCAGTTAAAATATTTTCTTATAATTTTTGTGCAATGTATAAAGAACTTATTTTATACCAGATTATTAAAATGCCATCATAAACCATTTTTACACACCACAAATTGGATTAATCAACAGCACTGGTTGCATCTACTAAAACGTAATCCCTACAAGGGTAAGAAGTTTTGTCTATTTAATTTCACCATACCATCCCCAGCACTAAGAACAATACATTATACATATTAGCATTTATAAATATTTTTAAATTAATGAATTAATGTGTCTCTGAACCAAATCGTTAATTTCTTTGGGGACTAGTTCCTTTACTTGTTAAAAGGGAAGGCTGAGAGAGATTCTAAGAGGTCTTTATCAACTGCTTCTGGCAATTATCTGACAACCACATGGGGAATCAGTCTTAAAATGCAGATGCTGTATAGATTACAGAGTGGAGAGAAGAAAGAACACAAACCCTTGATGAAATAATTAAGTCTTTCTACCAGTCAGTTGCAAAACTTTTTATATCTCTCTTCTTTTGGTAATGGAAATTTAAAAATAATAGTGAAAGCACTTATGCTTAGTTTGATTTGAGATAAAATTCCTCTACTTGCTGTTAAAAACATTCAGATTACCATCTTTTCTACTTTAGCACAGATTTGAGGCTATATTGCACTTGTTCTAGTATTGCACTTGTTAGCACTACTGCTGTACTACATTTGTTAATAAAAATTTCAAAGACATAGCTTTTGAGCACTTGAAGAATACAAACATTTTTAATGGGCAGAGATGAATGAGGCATTGTCTTTTCCCTAGAGGAGCATACAAGCATGAGATGAAACAAAATAAATATCTAAATACAAATTATCTAAAATGGAATACATACTTACTATGAACGTGTGTATAGATGTGATGCCTAGTAATTCCACTTATGTTCTATTCCCCCTCTTTTGTTTCTTTTACTGTTGTTGACAATATTTAAGAAGTCAAATCCACATCTTAATTGAGCCTGTAGATATATATTTTATTAGCATCATACATAACAATATGCATTTGGACTCTGGATGCTGTTTAGTTTTTTTTTTTTCCCGCTTCTATCCATCATAATTTTCTTCTGCTCATACCAATTATGGCGGGTTGAACAGTGTCTTCCAAAACTTGATGTCTACTCAGAATCTCAGAACATAACCTTGTTTGGAAACTTTCCAGGTGTGATCAAGGTAAGGATCTGGATGAGAGCATACTACATTCAGGTGGGCCGTATATCTAATTGGAGTATTCTTATTCGAGACTAAAAGGGATATACAGAGAAGAAAAGGCAGAGGAAATCTCTGGAGGCATAGATTGGAGCAGTGCATCTACAAGCAAAGGAATGCCAAATGCTGGTAGAGGCAAGAAAAAGTTCTCCCTTCCCTAGATCCTTTGGAAAGAGTGTGATCCTGCTGGCACCTTGATTTCGTACTTTTGGCCTCCAGAACTGTAGAGAATATATTTCTGTGGCTTTAAGTCACCAAGTTTGCAGTAATTTGTTACAGTAGCCCTAGAAAAATTAACACAACCATGAGTCTGTTTTGTTATATGTTACAATTTGGTTTTAGCTATGCTTTGGAAGAGGGGCTGTGTAAAATAGCAACTACTAGTGAGAAATGATGATCTATAAAAAGTGTAACAGTTGTCAGAAACAAGGGGATTGGCTAAGGTGACCAAGAAACAACAGGTTGGACTGTGGTATATCTAAACCTGGAGAAATACCTTCATTCCTTCCCTCCCATCATCAATGTCTGAAAATGAGAACCCCCTCCAAAAGATGCAAGTCTCTGCTCATCAAGTGGAGGGGGATTCAAACTATCGTAGGCTGTTTTATAAGTGACGGTCCCCGAAAACCAGGGAAGTTAAAGGCCTATGAGTTACGTAAGAGCATAGAGAAAAATAATATGATAAAGTTGACTCAGAAGAAGAATAGTGAACACGCTGCCCTTGAAAAGAGAATATACTTCACTAGATACCTTATATCTTATTGCCAAACTTCCACAGAAAATTTAGAATAATTGGTATATATTCTCTACTAAAATTTTAATAAATAATATAAATTAAATAGACCACACTTTGTGATCATAATTAAATAAAAATAGTAATAACTTTTTAAATCAATTTTTTAAATAAATAATGAGAATTAATGAAAAGTAAAATTAGAATCAGAGGAATAATAAAAATTAGAATACTACAAAGCAAAAATTCAGTATTCCTGAAGTCCTAAATGTTTTCAGTGTTAGAAAACTTGAACATAAAATATCTAAACTAAAAATGTAAAAAAGGAAAACAAATCAAATTGTTTTAAAAAGCAGAATATAGTTCTTCAAAAGATAACAGTGGTCATTAAAATGTCTGAATAAAAACGAAACCATAGATCAAGACCTCATTTGGGAAAAAAATTAAAATAACATCTAGCTTGCCTAATCAACAACAGCAACACAACAGTATAAAATGCAAATACCTAAATTTAGAAAATAGACCAACCTAAAACCACACACATATATATACATCAAAGCCCTTAAAGATTTTTTCTAATTTTTTACCTAACAAAGTTATTCTTAATATTTTGTCTAATGAAAATTATCGTCAGTGAGCCTTTCAATTCATGTGCCTCTGCAGTCTCTAATAAGCCATAGTGTTCAACCAAAGTAGACACTAGTGAGGAGAGAGGAGAAGAGTGGGGAGGGGAGAGGTGAGAAGAGAGAAGGCAGCAACTGTCTGATTACTCAGTACCTGGATGCTAGGGCAGAATTGTACCTCTGCCTTCAGACATCTTCCCTTGGAATGAATGTGGTTGGGGTTGCACATCAGAATGACAGGATGCCACTGGACAAACCCATGTGCCAGAGTTCAGGCCTCAGAGCATTTACAGCATTCCTTCACCCTGGTCTATCACTCTCATCAATTATAGCATGGCCTACTTCTCCCTGTCCCTTCTGTTCCAAGGTTGTAGCATCAGAAGTTGGAGTGTGGGAAATGGGACAAATTTGAAGTGAGATTTTAGGAGGTATCTATCTGTCATTGGCTTCTTTTCACTTATGGTTTATTCAGAAAAATGTAGACCTAATTAAGACAGATTCAACTTTTTAACTTACTTAATAAGTATGCCAGATTTAACTAAAATATACCAAGAAAAAATTTTCATTTGGTTAAATGATACTATCAGTTGTGAACCAATGTTTATTCACACATGTGCTTCCTGTATCCCTGACTCTCCACATTTAGGCTTTTGGTGTAACAGGTGACTTCCTATTGTACATTGAATATTTTTTCTATTATGTTAGGAGATTCTAGGTTCTCTTTAGGTCTTTTGTTTTATCAGCAGTCATACTATTTAAATTGAGCACACAGGTCTTGGCCTACATTTTGGGGCTGTGGCTTCAATGGCAATGTAATTTTCAGTGTCTTTGCAGTGCGATTGTGGTTGGCTCAGTTGATTTGGTGCCTCTGGGGCTTCCACTGGTCCCTTCTGGTACTGTCCAATGAGGAGGAGATTCTTGTGTTGCCCCAGATTTGGGGAAGAGAATCTCTAGGCCACAGGAATAAGGAGTATCCCAGAGGCCAGCCTTTATTGTGGCAGAGTCTCTATGGCCAGTGCCCTATGGCTTCCCCCATCTCTCTCAGTGGGGGAGGGAGTCTTGGCCCTGGGATGAAGAAACTAAAAGATAAGTCTGCTTTCCTGTCTGCTTATTGTGGAAAAACTTCCTGATCAGTGCCACTAGGCTGCTGGGTGTCTTTGGGTGGTAGAAGGGTCTTAGGCCCAGCAGGGAAGAAGAGAACTTCCCCTGGACAATTATTTTCAACAGAGCTTCCAATGGATTTACCCTTGAAGACACTGCCTGTTCTACTGGTGTTGTCTGCAGCATGCAGTCCGTCTGGGTGAGGAATGAGCCAGCTAGACCATCTTCTGTTGCTAGGTTGAGGGTTGGAAACACCAGACCTGAGTTGTCTTATTTTGTTGGGTGGGAGTTGCCCTGTGGCTATGTTGTCCCTCCAATCCTGGGTTCCCTAACAAGTTTGCCTTCCTCTCTGTGCCTTTCAGAGTTTTCTTTCAATCGCCTCTTGCATAATTTCCAAGTTTGTAGCTGTACTCAGAGGGAAAGAGCAGGAAGGAATTCTCTGGCCATTTAAGCTTTTGAAACCGACACCTCCAGATCCCTCAAGAGAAATGATCCAGAAAGGGTGTTATATTCCTAGTTTAATTTAAAAAACAACTAAAGTAAGGATCAAATTATAAACACAGAAAAATATGAGAGGATGGTTGTTGAGCTATTGGTTTTTTTTAACCTAAGAAGTTTTTAACAATGGGAATCTTTCTGGGTGGTGAGTGGAAGACAAGGAGATGGCACTGCTGGAAGTCTCTAAGGCAGAGTCTTAAACCTGCTGCAAGTTAGCATCTAAGGTGGTTGATATGGTTTGACTGTGTTCCCTCTCAAATCTCATTGCAAATTGTAATCCCCACGTGTCAAGAGAGGAACCTGGTGGGAGGTGATTTGATCATGGGGGCGATTTCTCCTTGCTCTTCTCATGATAGCGAGTAAGTTCTCATGAGATCTGACGGTTTTATAAGTGGTAGTTTCCCCTGGTTTCTCTCCCTTTCCTGGCACAATGTAAGATATGCCTTGCTTCCCCTTGGCCTTATGCCATAATCGTGGTTGCTGAGGCCTCTCTGGCCATGTGGAATTGTGAGTCAATTAGACCTCTTTTGTTTATAAATTACCCAACCTCAAGTAGTATTTTTATAGCAGTGTGAAAACAGACTAACACAGTGGTAGGGTGGGAATTCTCTAAAACAGAGTCCTGAGCCTGCCCCAACTTAGTATTAAGAAGGAAGGTGGCAGGAGACTCACAAGATGCTAGACCCAATAATAGAAGAGATCTATTAAATCCCTCTTAAAAATAGCAATAAGGATGATACATGTGGGGCCCCCAGAAGCTGTAACAGGAGTTTCAGATGCCACCATATTATAGGCACAGTAAAGATGATTGCCTGAGACTTCACATGCCTGAAGTGACTGAAGCAACACTACTAATTTCCCATGACCCCAGGGAAGGCCCACACCTTCCCTAGGTCTCTAAAAGAGATGAAGAAGTTAGCTGGGGATAGAGAGCCATAGGCTCTAAAGTGGTTTCCCAGATGCAGAGTGGACAACCCCGCTGCAGGCAGATGTAAAGATGGACACCAGCAAATGCTATATGAAGGGATGGTAATGGCCAAAGGTAAGTCAGGACGCTTTTCAGTGGATGCCGACGTATGTTCATTATTACCGTCTCTTGATATCCTAATGCCATGTATATCCACCTCTCCCTTCCTCTGACAGTCCCTCAATATTAAGATGCAATTATAAGAAGGAAAGAGGAGAAAATATCAATTTGCTTAAATAACACTAAAGAGACTAAAAACAAACTCAGATTTACTAATTTTACCTAGAATTGTCCAAATTAAGTTTATCTACCATCAGGTGAAATATTAGATTAAAATACAGACTGCATTTAAATTTATTTACAGGCATGACATCTAATCCTCTTCTTTTGATATCTAAAGTCTATGAGCTTCCTCGCTGAGGGTGGTGGCTCACATCCGTATCAGGAGACTGAGGCAAGAGCAGTGATTAATATGGATTAATATGTTACTGAATGTGAAAGAAATAATGTGCTCCTGAACGGATACTGTTCAGTCTGAGGATATTTATACCTTGATCATCTGGGTCCAGTACATTTGTTTTTCATCTGCATGTAAGTTATCTGTTGTCTGAAGGCTTCCCTGAAATTATCAGTCAGAATGAATCAAACCATCTCCCTTTGTGCTTCATCTATATTCTGCACTTAAAGTTCATTAGCACATATGGCATTGTCTTATTTCTAATAGTGCCATGTATTATCTTCGTGTTACTAACCACTAGCATGGAGATGATCACACATTGTGGAATACATAAAAAAGGGACAGAGCCCTGACTTTAGATGACATACTCAAAACAAGTTCCTTGGTTAATTGAAAAGCTTACACCTTAACTGGGAATTGTCAAGATTGATAAACACTAAAAAAGAAGAGACTAAGGAAAAGGAAAACCAACATTGATTTTATAAATCATACACAAGTTTACTGAACATTCATATAATGAAAGCTTCAGAAAATGACACAGAAGCTCTGAACACAAATTTGAAGGAGGATATCTTTCCTTCTTAGATCCTGTCAAGAGGTCAATTGATCAATTAAAGAGCTGTCACTCCAGCAATTTGTCATAAAAGTAGATTGTTCTTATCAGCAAGTTGTTTGATTAGCGTAAAAGTCCCAAGACTACATTTCATGTGAATATTTTTTTCTATGTTAATTTTCTGGAGGGGAGGAAATTAGCCAAAAGGAAGAAAAAATGATGTGACAGATTAATAATGAATTATTATAATTTAAAATGTTGTATATCCTGTTACTGATCAAGAATACAAATATACAAATATCAATCCAACTTTCATTAATATTTTACCTCAAAAATATAATTGTAAGCTATACCCTGACTAATATGTTAAAGCTAATCTGGGAGTTGGTTCTGATTTTCAATATGATGAAATTTTAGCTGTTTTAAACTCTTTTCATGGTAGTTGTTAGTTTAAATTTCTGCTAATAATATAACTCCATTATGCTTGCAAAATCTTGGTTGGGTCTTTCCGTATCTGTCATGGGTCTGACTAAAGAACTCTCTGAAGTTCATGTATTAGGTGAGACTGAGGAACGTTGACAAAGCAATAAGGGTTGACATCCTCCGCCCTACAAATCTATCATGCAAATTAATGATCTGCTCCATTTTAACTAACCAGTGGTATAAACCAGCCATCTTCTAGGGCTTTCAGGAAGAATCTTGAAATCTGAAGCGATAACCTGAGACATTTAAAGCTACAATTTATTTCAGCTTCATTTTATACCCTTCCCCTCTGCCTGCTAAGTTATACTTTCAAATAACCTCAGAAGAATGAGACTCAGCAATGTCTGTAGTTGAACACAAGTCTAGCCTCTGAACAAATGTCCTATTGGAATCTCACTAAATGTTTGGAGTTTTCAACTTATCAAGTCTAAATTCCATTGACTCTTAACTTCCTGCTGCCTACATGAATGTTACTGGCCATTTTCTAATCCATTGTTTCTCAGTAGGAGGAATAGCACCTTCTAGAGATAATTTTAGGAATTTGTGGGTGCATTCTTTTTTGGTTGTTGCAGTTACTGAAAATGTGACTAGTATTTAGAGAGTGGGAATCAGAGATGCTTGATGTCCTGCAATGTGTAGGACAGCTACCCCAAATGAAGACATCTGTCACATCCTATGGGACTTGAAAGTACTCCTGGAAGATCAGTGGTTCTCAAACTTTAACCATGTCAGAATCATAGGAAGGTCTTGTTCAGTACAAATTACTGGTCCTCACCCCCAGTTTCAGATTCAGTGGGCTCAGGACAGAGCCAGATAGTATGTATGTCTAACCTGTTCCCACATGATGCTGATGCTGCAGATCCAGGGGACCACACTTTGAAAACTATAGCCCTAGATAGATAGTTATATGTAGGTGGACAATCTGTTTATAGTTATCTATAGAATCAGATAAACTAGTTTCATTTTATTTGTAAAGAAATATTTTGCATGATTTTAATATAACTAAATATCCTGGTACCACAACTACCATATATCTTAAGAGACTTGAACTTTTTTGGGTTCAGACTTTACCAAGTTATTTAACATTTCAGAAAATCGTAGTACCAATAAAAAGCCATCACCAATGATCATGCCAGCACCAATACCACACATATCTGCCTGCATTTATAGCATTTACATGTAAGTATGTAACAAAGGAGATTGAAACTCCTTTTAAGAAACTTGGAACCAAGTATTATTAATTTAGTAGAGATGTGAAAATCAGAGACCTCTCTGTATTTTACTAACATTAGTTATTTCATAATATTATATTGTTATCCTACTACAGCACAGGTGTAAAAACTATTTATTTATTTTGCATGTACCGGTGGGTTTTTTATCTTTTCCTAGTGTTTTCAGAGATTGATCACGCAACTTCTTTGTATTCTCTTTGTTACTGTTTGCTTCTTTAATCCACCCTCTGTTCCCCCATGGCATGTCAAAAAATATGGTTTTTAAGACCCGTATAAGTATTAGAGACCCGTAGGAGGGCATATTGTTCCTATCACTACCCTTTCCCATGTAATAAAAAATAATTATTTGATGCTACATCTAAAAATAGGGCTCGCTTTATTTCCAATTATTTTGTAGTTTCTTGTTGTATCCACTTCCCCATCTCTTGGCATATTGACATGCTTTCATTAAGGTTATTTCTCTTTGCCCTACCATATACAAGTGATTCTGACCTATGTTTAATTGACTCATCACTATTTTTCTTATTTTAATGTATACTTTTATGTCTCTTCTATTTTCATGTCCTCCTAAAAAATGATTTCTGATCATTTCATGTCTAATAAATCAAAACATCCATTTTAAGGAAGTACAATTATCTGACCACTTCAATATGTTCTTCTATGGAAACAACACTGAATATGTGCCTATTGAAATACACACATATGTGCTATTTTACTTTCTTGGGCATTAGAAATATTTGTTATAAAAGGGGATATTGTCCTTGATAAAACTGAGAACCACTGATCTAGTTCAATTCCTCAGCTATTTTCTTGTAGAAATGGAGGCTTAGAGTGAAAAAGTTATTTGCCTGAGAACACATAGCTATTTAGAGAAATTGACTTCTAAAATCTGAGTTTACCAATTTCAAACCCGATGATCCTACAACTAGAATAAAAATAATGTGTGTAGTTCTTTTTGTCCTTTCCTTATTTCAGCATAGAAGGCAAGAAGTCAAGTAGAGAGATTTATGTAATTTCTGATCATGAATTATAAAAGCAAGTGAGTTTTTTCAGAGCTCCAGATATAATTTTATATAGAAAATTTCATTTGTTGGTTTTCTCCATGTAAAATCTATAAATCCACAGGTTCTTACTTGAGCAAAAAAAAAAAAAAAAAAAAAAATTGTGTTGTAGATGATCCCTTTTTCATTATAGCATACATTTGCTCTGCCTTCACATGCTAAGAAATTGGTTCAGGCAGCATTTTGAAAGGGATACATTTCCCGGGAAATGGCACAGAATTGGAGGCAATCATCTTCAACCGACAGAAAAGAGTGGTGAGCTCAGAAAAGCTGAGAACTTAATCAATACTGAATCAGACTAAGCACAATGAAGTAGCAGATTATAGATAGCAGCCTTCAACAGTGCAATACTTACAATCCAGGTGGAGCATGGGGACTTTGAAAGCTTGGCTCAGCGTTTATTAAGCACTTCACTTGCACACATTGTATATTGCTGAAAATTGGTCAAAAGTTTACTACCTTGTAGTATAGTTTGAAGTCAGGTAGCATGACGCCTCCAGCTTTGTCCTTTTGACTTAGGATTGTCCTGGCAATGCGGGCTCTTTTTTGGTTCCATATGAACTTTAAAGCCGTTTTTTCCAATTCTGTGAAGAAACTCATTGGTAGCTTGATGGGGATGGCATTGAATCTATAAATAGCCTTGGGCAGTATGGCCATTTTCACAATATTGATTCTTCCTATCCATGAGCATGGTATGTTCTTCCATTTGTCTGTGTCCTCTTTTATTTCACTGAGCAGTGGTTTGTAGTTCTCCTTGAAGAGGTCCTTTACATCCCTTGTAAGTTGGATTCCTAGGTATTTTATTCTCTTTGAAGCAATTGTGAATGGAAGTTCATTCCTGATTTGGCTCTCTGCTTGTCTGTTACTGGTGTATAAGAATGCTTGTGATTTTTGCACATTAATTTTGTATCCTGAGACTTTGCTGAAGTTGCTTATCAGCTTAAGAAGATTTTGGGCTGAGACGATGGGGTTTTCTAAGTATACAATCATGCTACAGTAACCAAAACAGCATGGTACTGGTACCAAAACAGTGATATAGACCAATGGAACAGAACAGAGTCCTCAGAAATAATACCACACATCTACAGCCATCTGATCTTTGACAAACCTGAGAGAAACAAGAAATGGGGAAAGGATTCCCTATTTAATAAATGGTGCTGGGAAAATTGGCTAGCCATAAGTAGAAAGCTGAAACTGGATCCTTTCCTTACTCCTTATATGAAGATTAATTCAAGATGGATTAGAGACTTAAATGTTAGACCTATTACCATAAAAACCCTAGAAGAAAATCTAGGTAGCACCATTCAGGACATAGGCATGGGCAAGGACTTCATGTCTAAAACACCAAAAGCAACGGCAGCAAAAGCCAAAATTGACAAATGGGATCTAATTAAACTAAAGAGCTTCTGCACAGCAAAAGAAACTACCATCAGAGTGAACAGGCAACCTACAGAATGGGAGAAAATTTTTGCAATCTACTCATCTGACAAAGGGTAATTTCCAGAATCTACAAAGAACTCAAACAAATATACAACAAAAAATCAAACAACCCCATCAAAAAGTGGGGAAAGGATATGAACAGACATTTCTCAAAAGAAGACATTCATACAGCCAACAGACACATGAAAAAATGCTCATCATCACTCGCCATCAGAGAAATGCAAATCAAAACCACAATGAGATACCATCTCACACCAGTTAGAATGGCAATCATTAAAAAATCAGGAAACAACAGGTGTTGGAGAGGATGTGGAGAAATAGGAACACTTTTACACTGTTGGTGGGATTGTAAACTAGTTCAACCATTATGGAAAA
>NC_045447.1:34973004-35026010 GCF_002776525.5 Piliocolobus tephrosceles | reverse complement strand
AAAAAAAAAAGTTTACTACCACAAGACACATTAATTGAATGTCTTTGTGTGTGACCTGAAAAAAATGAATCATTTTAAGCAACATATGTATTTTAAATTTATAACCTTAGCCCTTCACAGAATCAATGCCACTACATTGATTTCATTGCTGTCATTGCTGTTGTTATTGTTTTATGGTTATAGTTTTTTTTTTTTTTTTGTCTATTGTTTTATGTTGCTCTCAGCAATAAGGTCATTATAAGGAAGAGCAGTATGAAATTAGTGTAGGAAAAGGCTTTAATTATTTTAAGGAACCACAGAATTTTGTTTTTTTCTCTCTGATCACAAGAAGTGTGTAACATATCTAATCTCTGCTTTCATCTTTTCTGCCAGAAAACTCAGAGCCCAATTTGGAATACAACTATAGAAAATACCTGGGCCATTATTTATTTTATTATAATTTTATCAAATTAATTATTTGTGTAAACTACCTCAAACCCTTCACTGAATGACGTGAAGCATAAACAAATAGATATGAATAAATTGTATCATGTTTCACCCACATCCAACCAATTTGATCTCAACTATGTGACACTTTAGTTTCCCTTTTAAGCGTTTGAGTTTCCTCGAACCTGAGAAATGGATGTGTTCTTAGAAAGAGCAAATACTTGAGAGCCTTTGTTAGAAGAGTTTTTAAAATATAAGTAGGGAAGAAATATTAAGTAAAAGGAGAGATTTTCATATCCGATGAAAGAACAATCTAGAATAAAATTATAATCAGTTAACAAAGATATCTTAGCACTTATGTTGTCACTGGAAAAGGAATTATAAGATGAGCCAGCTGAGGGTGCAACCTATCTGTATCCAAGCAAGGAAAAGGAGAGGTAAAGATATAAGGATATCCTGGAATTAGCAAGCTTAGAAGTGAGCTAGCTAATCAATGCACTTAGTTCTCATGATCTTGGCTCTGAAACTTTATATATCTTTCAAGGAAAGTAATGTGTTCCATGAGAGAAAGTAAGAGGACAGTTAGCAAAAGAATTTCTGTAGAAACAATACGTTAACTGAGATTTAAAGGACGAAAAGAGCCACTCAGATGAAGAGGTGGAATGAGGAGAACATTACAGAGAAAACCGTAATAACAGAGGCCTCAAGGTAGAGAAGAACTTAATGTGTTTGAATAACAGAAGAGCGTGGCAGAAGTATAATGAGCAAGACTACAAGAAGTAGATTAAGTTGAAGACCTGGACACAGGGAAGGTTTAAATAGGGCAGTGGTATAATCTAGTTTGCATATTTAAAATAATACTGTGGCTTCCATGTATAAAGTGTGTGTCGTTGATATGGCGAAGGTGGACAGGAGAGGGCAGAGACGGGAGACTGGTGCAGCAAGTCCAAGAAAGAGAGAATGATGGCTTGATTTAAGGTGGTATTTGAAAAGGCGACGATGTGGTATAGATGCTGGATACATTCTGATGATAGAATTGACATGTAATTAGGGCAGAATTGATATAGGTTAAAGTAAAATCTACAAATGATTCTTAGATTTTTAGTGTTAATATAGGGGTGGATTGGGTTAACTTGATAGACAGATTGAGACAATTGTGGGAATAGGATAGAAAAGGTGATAGGTTTTATTTGCTGCATACTAATTTTGACATTCCTTTAAGACATCTAACAGACGTCAAATAGTAGAATAAATAAGTCAGAGGCTTGGATCTGAAGGAAAGGTATGCAGTCTAGAGCCATGGCATATATATAATTTTTAAGTCAGAGGAAGAAGAAAATTCGGGACAGGCTTTCTTACTTCTCTGTGTCTTCTCTTTCTATCTCTTCATTCCCAGGAGCAAGCCAAAGAAAAAAAAATAAAGAAAACTGTGCTCTATCAGTACCTGAGGCTGTGATCGAGTAGATGAAAATTCCACATCACTCAGCTGTCAATTATGCTAATTTCATTGATTCAGTGGAAGATTTGTTTGATACCTAGGTTGTAACCTTAAAACAACTTTATGTCATTGGGCGGTTATTTTTTTGGTTATATTATGTTTTTGTTTTTGTATTTCATTTTCTATTCATTTAAGCAGGGAAAATACCAAGAACCCATAATTCTAATTTTCCTGTCATTGACACCACTGTCTTTGGGCCACCAAAATCCATGTGTCAGGAGTCAGGGGAAAGTAGTCAAAATAATATAATGGAAATCTATAGAAAACAGATGTATATACAGTGTTTAATATTTACTATGTTTGTTCACCCAAGCTTTGCCTACAGCAAATATTGGGGTAGGGGTAGCTAACATGTCTCGATATCCCAGGCATCATATAGACTGGAAAGAGGGATAAGTCTTAAAGAGCTTACTCTGTATTGTAAGTGTACTCTGTATTGTGCGATGTACTCTGTATTGTAAGTGTATTGTGTAGTGTACTTTTGTCATGTACTCTGTATTGTAAGTGTACTCTCTATTGTGCGGTGTACTTGGTATTATAAGTGTACTCTGTATTGTGAGTGTACTCTGTATTGTACAGTGTACTCTGTGTTGTAAGTGTATTCTGTATTGTGTAGTGTACTCTGTATTGTAAGTGTACTCGGTATTGTGTAGTGTACTCTGTATTGTAAATGTACTCTGTATTGTGCGGTATACTCTGTATTGTAAGTGTACTCTGTATTGTGTAGTGTACTTGGTATTGTACATGTACTCGGTGTTGTGTAGTGTACTCTGTATTGTGTAGTGTAGTCTGTATTGTGCAGTGTACTCTGTATTGTAAGTGTACTCTGTATTGTGTAGTGTACTCTGTATTGTAAGTATACTCGGTATTATAAGTGTACTCTGTATTGTAAGTATACTCTATATTGTATAGTGTACTCTATTGCAAGTATACTCTATATTGTGTAGTGTACTCTGTATTTTAAGTGTACTCCATATTGTAAGTGTACTCTGTATTGTATAGTGTACTCTGTATTGCAAGTATACTCTGTATTGTGTAGTGTACTCTGTATTGTGTAGTGTACTCTGTATTGCAAGTACACTCTGTATTGTGTAGTGTACTCTGTATTGTAAGTGTACTCTGTATAGTATAGTGTACTGTAAATGTACTTTGTATTGTAAGTGTAATTGTATTGTACTCTGTATTGTATGGTGTATGGTGCTTTAACTTTTAGAACAGCGTATGTTGTGGTTTTTCATATATGTGTGCATATACTTATACATGTTTTAGTAATACATTTTGTGTATTTATATATGTGTGCATATATATATGAGGCATAATCTGTAGTCTTTTATAAAATAAAATATTTTATACAGTTAAACAGACTTCTCAATTATAACCAGAGTCATTAGAAACAAAAATCCATAACCATTTTACAGCAACCTTAGAAGGATAGAGCACAAAGTGCTTTGAATCTTTTCCCAAGAGATCAAGAGTTTCATCCATGTCTTCAAAAAATATTAAGTAATAATTTACATAAAATTAATTATTGAGGAAAAAATAGAAGAATTTTTAGAAAATTGAGAGAGATCATAAAATCTGATCTATAAACAGGTCCCTGTGCAATTATGTTTAGTACATCACCTGACTATGTGGTTAAAGTGGTCTTTTAATAAAGATGCAACGCAGGAATACAAGCTGATTCTAGGATAATGACTAAGTGTTCAGTGGGGGTGGATGTTAAGTACTCTGGTTTATTGCATTCTGTTTATTGCATTTTGAATACCTCAAAATGACAATTTAATGTAGCTGAAATTATAAGAAATGTATTTTCTGCCAGCTACTTTTTAGTGAAAACCTATGAGATATGACTAGAGATCAGAGGCTAAGTCTTTATTACATTTATAGAAGTAAGAATGAATTTCTAAAAATGAAAGGGCAGCTCCCAGCTGTGGAGAGTTTTATGTTTGTTTTTAACAGACTTTCTACTTCTAAGCCATTACTCCCATGAAAGAGTTCCCTACTGTAGAGCAGACCCTCGAGGCAGATAATTTTAATCATAAACCTAAAAAAAATTGATTTGTTGACATTTTTGAAGGCGTAAATATAGTCTTCATATGACCTTAACCAGGATGAGGAAACCTTGGCCAGTCATGAAATTCTGACTGACTGGAGGGTAAAATCCTTCAGTGGAGTATCAGTCAAAAGAAAAAAAAAAATTCATAGGATGAGGTGATTTTACATTTGTTTTTTAGAAATATAAATCTAAAATATTGTATTTTCTGGCTTTAAAAAGTAAGAACAAGAAACATAAAATCTATTAGCTCTCATTGCTATTGGATGATTCAACCAAAATAATAGTTTATTACTGTTACTGATATTTATGGGAAGATAGGGAAAGAAACAGAGGTAATAAGAGAAAGAAACAGCTGTAATATAAGAAAGATAAATAAAATAAGAGGGTGAACGTAAAGATAGAGGAGAGGACCAACTAAGAAGCAGGGAAGAGAGAAAGAAGGAACCACATGCTTAAAAACACAAAACACGGTCGGGCATGGTGGCTCACACCTCTAATTCCAGCACTTTGGGAGGCTGAGGTGGGCGGATCACAAGGTCAGGAGTTCAAGACCAGCCTGGCCAATATAATGAAACCCTGCCTTTACGAAAAATACAGAAAAGAAAAAGTAGCAGGGCATGGTGGCAGGCACCTGTAATCCCAGCTACTCAGGAGGCTGAGGCAGGAGAATCGCCTGAACCTAGGAGGCGGAGGTTGCAGTGAGTGAGATCGCACCACTGCACTCCAGCCTGGAAGACAATGTGAGACTCTGTCTCAAACACACACACACACACACACACACACACACACACACACAAAACAGTTAGGGGTAGGTTTTTCTGAAGATAACAGAAAAAGCCAAAATAACAATAACTTAAACAAAATAAATCTTTATTTATCCTCCATATAAAATTTTAAGCAACAAGGACACTGCCAGCATGATGGGCCCACAACAACTGGCAAAGCTGGCTCATTCTGTCCTGTTGCCCAGCCCAAGGTAATATGATGCTGAATTCTTGAAGATGGCTGCTCATTTGCTCATCAGTCAAGTCCATGTTCTAACCAATCTTTGGGAGTAAAGGATAAAGAAAAGCACGCCTGGTTCCAATAGTCAAATTTCCCTGAAGTTGCGCACTTAGTCACATGTCCGAACCTAGATGTAAAAGATGCCAATAAATGTTAACATTATCTCAAGTTAAAATTTGGAGTTTCTGATACTAAGTAAAAATTAAAACATGGACATTTCTATATATAATTTGTTCTCCTTGTCACCGAAACCCATCATTTATTCCTTTTTTCTGGAAACATAAAAATTAGTTATTTGTTATAGTTATAACAAAGTAATATCTCCCAATTCCTCTAAACAGTCAGAATTTTTCTGTTTGTATGTTTAATCATTAGAAAACATTTTAATAGTCAAATTTAATTCTCCCATGGAAGTTTGAAAGTTTTCCTTAGATACAGAAAAGAATTTCTGGAGATCTTAAAATTTATTTTGAGAGTACAATAGGATTTCAGTCAATTAACTGTCTGCTCATATTCTTAGTATTGTCTTCCACAATTCAAATTTACAGCTGTAATCTATTGGTGTGATTAGCTAAGGCATCCGAATTTCATGTATTCTTTCAGTAAAGTCAAATTGTTTAATGTAATTAGGTTGTTATTCCTTTGTAGGACACTGCATATTAAAAAAAAAGATAAGTCTCATTTTTATTCTATATGCCCCTATGTAGAATTGAGAAAATAAGGCTATTTCTCTGTGTTGGGAATAACTTCTAAAAATTGTATCAATGAAAAAACTAGTGTAACTTAAAATTAAACTTATGTAGTGTTTACCAGTCTTGAAATGCATGATCAAATTCTAATGAATAGAACGTTGGATGATTTCCAAGGCCAGGTCATAACAGGGAGCATTGTCTAGTAGGCTTTCCCTCTCTCCCAGGCATGAACCTTCGGAGCCCTGAGCTGCCATGTAAGAAGTCTAGCTAGCAATGCCATCATGCTGGAGAGATGATGAGGGAAAACTACATACAGAGTGAGACATTCAAGAAACCCTAGTTGTGGAGTACAGCAGTTCTATGGAGGCTTGACATAACCATCTACTTTTCCAGAAACCCACATTGTCTAAGATGAGATAGTATGTGCCAAAGTTTATTGAATTCGTTGATTCACTACCTATTTCTGCTAATTCACTTGATTAACATCTATTCAATAATGATCTGTAATCCATTCCTGGGAAATTTGAAATGTGAGGTGAAAAACTAAAGACCTGAAGGACACAGGCAGTATATTTATTTTTTCTTTAAAAATAAAAGTATTTCATTCATGGGCTGGGCGCAGTGGCTCACACCTGTAATCTCAGCACTTTGGGAGGCTGAGATGGGAGGATGGCTTAAGGCCAGGAGTCCAAGACCAGCCTGGTCAACATAGTGAGACTCCATCTGAATTTAAAAGACATTAAAAATAAAAAAAGAGAAGTATTTCATTCAATGATCAGTACTTTGTGGCTTTGTGACTTGTACTTACAACAAAGTCCTACTCTCATCTGAAAGAGAAGGAAATATGACATCTAGAGGAGGCAGAAATCCAGTGGAAAAAGATAGTTTCAAAACCCTTTCATGTATACCATCATGTGTTACTTAATAATGGGGATACATTCTGGGAAATGAGTCATTAGGCAACTTTGTCATTGTGTGAACATCATAGAGTGTACTCATGCAAACCCGGATGGTACAGCGTAATACCAACCTACACTACAAGGTGTAGCCTATTGCTCCCAGGCTTTAAATCTATACAGCATGTTACTGTATTGAGTACTGTAGGCAACTATGCCACAATGGTATTTGTGTATCTAAACATAGAAAATTACAATAAAAATATAGTATTATAATTGTATGGAACCACCATCCTATAGGTAGTCTGTCATTGACCAAAACATTCTTATATAGCACATGACTGTATTATTTTATCCAAACTCCAAAGCAGTCCTCTAAGGATTAAAAGAAGGTTTTCTTTACACTCTAGAGATGAAAAACCTGAGATTCAAAAAGGCTAAGTGGGTCCTTGTTCAAATACCATTTCCTTTAAGACCATCATAACTAGGTTAAATCTCACTTTCATGAGTATTTATAACACCATGTGTCTTTCCACTGCAGTTCTTAAAATATTTATAATTTACATTATGTGACTTAAACATTAAACTTGTCTTTTCCGCAAGATCATACACTTTACTAGAGCAGGGGCTGAGTCTTCTTTTGCTCACTCTTGTATATCTAGTTTGTTGTAGGTATTAAGTAATATTTTATGAATTAAGTCATGTTCTCCAATTGATAAAATAATACCCTAAAAGTGCCAAACTATTGATGTGAGTCTGAACCTCCAAATCTCTAGCTCTTCAAAAGGTTTGAAAGGACCTTATTTCAGGGCTGTTTGTGGTAAAAGGTCACGGAATCTCACAAGACTTTTTAAAATGCCTTCCTGCTGAACTAGAATTCAGATTTTTAAATTCAGTCACCAGATGGAGCAAGATAATCACAAACAAATCATAAACGTGGTGACGTGTTTCAAAGAAAGCGTTTTCATTTATTCATTTACTCAATTATTTATGCATTTTTAACAAATACATTTCAGCACCTCCTAAAATGACATTAGGTGCTATAGAGAATAAAATGAAATTCATGTACTCAGGATCTTTATAATCAGTTTTAAGTGACCATAGAATTATATGTCATTTTTTGAAATGAAAGATGACAACAGATGATTAAGTTCCAAAAGCATTGTGCAGGGAATTCATCTATTAGGCATTCATTGAAAACCGAAGTGGTTAGATATAGTTTCATGGAAAAAGACATGCAGAAGCAGGATAAGTCACATACTTACTGTGGAACCTGCAGGCATGATTAGGGCAACTAGTTAGTGTGTGGTAATGCAGTTAGGAGAGGGAATGTGATGACAATAATGAATAAGCAAGCAAAAGCAAGATCATGAAGGCCCTTATGTTCTCATCATCCTGAAGTCTATTGGAAGCTATGGCATAATTTTCCTGTTGGCAAGTCATATGGAAATAATGCAGATTGTCTAGTAGATATCTGCAGATGCCTAGTTCATTGTATGAAGTAATATTTTATGAATGAATTAATTTATACTCTTCATTTGATGAAATAATACCCTAGAATGGGATAGGGCAGGGTGAAAATTGCTTACAGAAGGCAAGGAGATGAGCTATGAGTATTATAGACAATACAGATACAAGATATCAGAACATAGAAGCTACAGTTCTTGTTTATTTAGTGAATACTGTGAAGTGAAGAAGAATGAGTAAGACACAGAAATATAATGTGAGTCCTAGAATTCTTATTCAGAGGTTAGGAAGAAGATGGTACCATTTACTAAGGAAGAAAAAAAGAACTGTAGATTATACAAATTTGTGGGAGAGAATAAATCATTCAGCTCAAGTACATATAAGTAAAGGTGTTAGTGAAAGATGCAATCATAGATATTCATCAGCCAGTTGAAATTTAAAAATAAAATAGAGAAGGTATAAATAGGCACAAAAAAGGATTGATATCAAATGGGACAAAAAGGGAAAAGATACATCATTGAAAGTCAACAGCACATCAGAGGTATTTTGTGACAAAAATTTAAATTAAGTCACATAGGATCAATACATAGTATGAGAACAGAAAGATGAGGAGGGAATCATGGAGAAAACTAACAGAGCTTGAACAGAACTAGAGGAGACTGAGAAGAATTGGTCCAGATACATGACAATAAACTAGTGAGGGTAATGACCCCAAAACGAAGGGAGGACAGAATGTGAAAGAGGAAATAATCAACAGCATCGGGTGCTAATGCTGAACGTTCAAATAATGTAAGGACTGAAAAACGTTGAATGTGGCAGCTAGGATATTACTGGTGACCATCATGAGGTCAGTTTCAGTTAGGTGGCAGAGGCAGAAGGCAGATTTCAGTAAGTTGAAGTGGAACTGGAAGGTGAGGAAACCAGTTCTTCAGTGAGAAGAGATTCCTTTTCAAAAAGCTTGGCTATAGAGACGCTGAGATCTAGGCTAGTGAGGACTGTGTGGCAAAGGAAGGGTCTTTTATTTTAATGTGGAAGAACACAGAATGTATTTTTGGGGGGAATATAAACTGGTAGAAAGAAAATTATTGATTTCACAAGATTCCTAAAGAATTAGGAAGAGATGGGGTCCAAATTTCAGGTAGAGCTACGTATTTCAAATAGAAGACTATAAAATTGAAGCAAAGTTGTTAAATGCGACTCCTAATATCATAAATATCATAAATTTGTAGGTAGTACCAGAGGAAACACCTGCCTGATAATCTCAATATCATCAATAAAATTGAAGGCACAACAGAACGGATTTGACAGTAAGTTAAGCAAGAATGGGAGAAATGGGTCTGTAGAAAAGAAGCACAGCACAGTGGGGAGGGGGAGGAGGTATGAGCAGTGAGAGGGTAGATAGAATGAGGATCTTCTATTTTTGGTGTTGGTAGAGTTGATTCTGTCAATCAGAATGGAGGACACACAAGCATTAAATCTTGGAAGCTCTCTCTGGGCTAGATTTTAACCCTTGCTTATAGCTTGGGGAGAACCAGAGTAGCCCCAGGGGAAAGGCTTGGTTACCTAAGCCGTGGGCATGAGGAAGCCTTAAGATAGCAAATGACAGTTTGTCAATTGCAATTGTAATAATTGATATGGTCATACCTGTATATACTGACAGAATATCAACTGTTAATGTTGGCCAAGGATAACAAAGGAAATCAGGCCTGCAGATTTGGTTATAAGTTGTTTTCTATGCCACTGGGCAAAGGGATACTGGATACAATGGTGGGCAGGGTGGGCCTAGAAAATAGATGTTAGTTTGCAGTACAGTGATTAATTTGAAATCTTTTCTCAAGATTCCCAAAGGACAGTGACAAATTTGTTTTATGACTCATCAAAGTTTATCTCTGGATGGAAGGATGTATTAGTCCATTCTCGCACTGCTATAAAGAAATGTCTGAGACTGGGTAATTTATAAAGAAAAGACGTTTAATTGGCTCATAGTTCTGCAGGATGTATGGGAAGCATTGCAGCTTCTGCTTGTGGGGAGGCATCAGGAAGCTTCCAACCGTGGCAGAAAGCAAAAGGGGAATGAGGAGCTTCACATGGCCGGAGCAGGAGAAAGCGGGGAAGGTGCCACACACTTTTAAATGACCAGATCTCAAGAGAATTCACTCACTAACCCGAGAACAGCGCCAGAGGGGAATCCACCCCCATGATCCAGTTACCTCCCACCAGGCCCCACCTCTAACACTGGGGATTACAACTCAATGTGAGATTCAGACAGGGATGCAGATCCAAACCATATCAAAGGGCTAGGTCAATAAAGTCATAGTTGCAATAGTAACTATGCCTAATAATGGTCCTCATAGTCAAAAGAAATAAACATTGCTTATCTACCCATCCTCAACAACCCATTCCCATAGTCACACCTTAAAGCTTGTCATTACCAATTACAGCATCAGCTCCAATTATTTTTTATGTCTAGCATCCCATTCTAGGAAAAATACGTCTTGACTTTTTAGCAAATTCCTTCGTATACTCCCACTCACAGATTATATTCAACACACTGATGCTACCATTTCTTCAGTGTCTACTCCCTCAATCTGTGTCTACTTTTCTTCTTACTCAGCTTAGATTTCATTCTATGGCCCAGCATTAAAATAACCACTGTGCAAATACACTCATTTCTTTTTACCCTCCTCTGCTCTGAAAGAACTTATATGGTAAAACCTATTAATCACAACCCTCTCCCTACTTCCTCTTTTACTTAAGTAGCTAAACCTACTGGGAGGAAAAAAAAAAAAAAAAAAAAAAAAACACAATCTTGCTAATTTGTCACACTTTAAATTCACATTAGCAAATGCATAGCATATTTTTACAATTGCCAGACAAAGCTACACTTCTCTAATTCATTTACCCCCAACTCTACCATACTACTAACCATTTCACACATTCCCCTCTCTGCTCAATCATTTAAAGCCTCCTTCCCCTTCTCAATTTAAGCTTATGTCATTACTTTTTCCTTCATTGGCAACTCAACATGAGTAGAGCAAACTACAGAGTCAAATTAGTCTTGAAAATGTCTTGAAAGTTAACACATTGGAGACTGACATACCGTCTCTTACATTTAATACAACTAGGCTTTCTTCTAGCATTGAAACTGTTTCTTTAGTTTAGTTATAGATACAGCCTGCATTCGCAGTCCATGTTGTACCAAAAATATCTGTCTTTAAACATTATATGTTCCACAGCAAGTGGTATATGGGAAGTGACTTCACCCGGGGAAAGAGTAGATTCTCCTGTCCCATCTCACTCTCACTCTAAGGCATAAACTCATTGAATAAAATGGTAGGATAAATATTTACCCTACATAAATTTATATTTCTATGTATTTTTAGTCTCTTAGTTGTTGTTGTTGTTGTTGTTGTTGTTGTTGTTGTTGTTGTTGTTTTGAGACGGAGTCTCGCTCTGTCGCCCAGGCTGGAGTGCAGTGGCGCAATCTCGGCTCACTGCAAGCTCCACCTCCCGGGTTCACGACATTCTCTTGCCTCAGCCTCCCGAGTAGCTGGGACTACAGGTACCCGCCAGAACGCCTGGCTAATTTTTTGTGTTTTTAGTAGAGACAGGATTTCACCGTGGTCTCCATCTCCTGACCTCATGATCCGCCCGCCTCGGCCTCCCAAAGTTCTGGGATTACAGGCGTGAGCCACCACACCCAGCCCAGTCTCTTAGTTTTCTGATATGTGACAGTCTGAGCTGCTGAGGGTGACATTATTTTTTATTTTTTAATTTATTTATTTGTTTATTTATTTGTTTGTTTTTTACCACAGAGTCTCAGTCTGTCGCCCAGGTTGGAGTGCAGTGGTGCAATCTCAGCTCACTGGCTCACTGCAACCTCTGCCTCCCGGGTTCAAGTGATTCTCCTGCCTCAGTCCCTCTAGTAGCTGGGATTACAGGTGTGTGTCACCACGCCCAGCTAATTTTTGTATTTTTAGTAGTGACAGGGTTTCACCACGTTGGCCATGCTGGTCTCAAACTCCTGACCTCAGGTGATCCACCTGCCTCGGCCTCCCAAAGTGCTGGGATTACAGGCGTGAGCCACCGTGCCTGGCCAAGTGTGAAATGTTAATACATATTATATAATAGATGTATTATGTGATCCCACTGTAAAACACGATGTGTTTCTTGCTTCTTATTAAATTTAATAGTCCATTTAAAATGCTTAGTACAGTGCCTGGCATACAGTAAACCATAAATGTTAGCTATTAGTAGCAGTCATTTTCGTACAAGTGTTAATATTCAAGAGTTGATGTTACAGCCAAGTAGAGAGGATATAGGCAATGAAGATAAATGGTGGCATAGCATAAGTGCTAAATAACTATTATAGGTGCTCAGAGCAGAGAGAGATCACCATCAGCTGCAACATCAATGATTAGATTTGAAATGTTGTGCATGAAAATACATGAGGTTACAACAAAAAGAAAGCCAGCAGCTGTGAACCAACAGTTCAGATAAAATGCAAGACAAAATTGGAGATAATTTCTAGACTAATTCCAGAAAGATAAACCACAAAATGAAAGGTTATATGCATACACTTTATGGTTTACAAGAAATGTTCATCTTCATTATATAATTTAATTTTCATGAGACTCAGTTGGTAGAAGGGTAGGTGTTTCTATTTTAATTTTACTAATGAAGAAACTGTCCCTTAGAGACTTGTTGACTTTCTTAGACTCCTTCTGCTCAGCAGTAGAACCTGAAGAAGAGCTACATAGTGGTTCTCTGACTCTAAGCCCAGCATTCTAGCCATTGTATTCTTCCTGTTTTGCTTGAAACAATAATTCAAGGAGAATACATGTGCTGTGATAGTAAGTGCCAGGCTTAATATATTGCTTAAAGTACTTTGTTGTGTTGACAAAGTCCATTTAAAAAGAATGAGGAAATCTTTAAAAGTTGTACAACCATCAATACTGTTTGTCCATTAACTAGACACGCTGGTATCATCTTAATTCAAATATTTGTAAGCAGAAAAGAGATGCTCATTTTCATTCACAATGCTTTCCGTACCCCATCTGGCACAAGCAATTTCCTTTTGTTTGCCTTTAAACTGTGTTATAAAGAAATTAATTTTACCCAGAGGGCTTTCACTATAAATCTCACAACTTTCATTCTGGTTAATTTCTCAATTTCATCATCGGTAACAAATTATTCTTGTGGGGGAAATTGTGCTTGTCAGTTTCTCTAGTTTAGCCCATCAGATTTTTTATTAGATCTTGCCATTAACAAAATTATTTGTTTTCTTTCCAAAGTTGTCAACAGCCATTTTAATTATTTTATCATAAGGACACATTTTACACGGGTGTATATTTATTAATTGGAAAATTACCTTTTCAAATTAGTTTATAATGAGAATGATTATGTTTATTGTCATTTAGACAAGTGGTTGATTGAAAAAAGAATCAATTTAACTTAATGTTTGTGATTAATAACTAAAAATATAAATGTGTACCTCATAATTGTTTAACCATACTTCTTGTGGAGTATTCTCTATGATTTTAATAAGTGATTAGAAAAGTCTCCTGATGCATAACCTCAGATTCCTAAAGGTCGCTGGTCTTTGGGAGACAAAAGACAAAAAAATAGAACAATGCTATCACTATTATTAATTCTTTCTTGATTCACTACTGTAAGTTGGGCTAGACTTGTCATCAGTAATATAAAGGTTGACAAGATATAATTCCTGGCTTCAAAGAAGTCATAGTCTAAAAATGTCACGCTTTCAACAGCTACCACTTTTTCACCATTTTTTGCATTATGCAGACTTCCAGGCTTTTTCACAAGAAATATAATCCTATCAACTTTGGAAGACAAATGCATAGTAAGAACAGTGAAATTCACAGAAGTTACTTACCAAAGGTTATAGAGCTACTAAGTAGTAGACTCAGGAATTGAACTTCTCTCTCTCTCTCTCTTTCTCTGTCTCTCTACCCCCCTCCCCGCCTCCCTCCCTCTCCCCTGCTGACACCCCCCCTTCACTCCTACTCCTCACCTTTCTTTCATTACCTTGGCATAAGAGCTATATAGTTAGCAGTTGCTGGACAACCATGCTGTAAAAGGAGGAGAGAGTCACTGCCTCACTTTTCTTGGTCTCTGCCACTCAGAAAGACCTGACCTTGAATATTAGTCAAAGAAAACCCCACACTCACCGAGATCACTATTTCTCTCACATACATGGTCTTTCAAACATCCTGGAGGTGATGCTGTTCACAAATCATGAGGCATTGCTGAGGCATTTGGTCAGCACTTCCAGATAGCATCATGATCTAAGTCTAGAGCCAAGGCTGGTCAAACTCCTATGGCAGTGTCTTCTGAGAAACCACACAGGATATCATGTCCAATCTTTAGTTCAGATAAACAGGCATTTTTGACCTCTAACTCTGCTAAAACCTGAACCCAAAAAGCAGGAATAAATGGAAGATTAAAACAATGTCTGCCCTCAGAAATTCTAAGGAGAAACACATCATAAGCTCATTTTGATGAGGATTAAGAGCAAAATAGAAATTTATTCAGAGATAACATGTAAAAATTATTTTTTTTATTGGAAATGTCCAAAAAGTCAACATTGTCAGATGTACAAGAATGCTCTGTCTGGGTTGATGTGGGATGATGGTGGTAGTATCACAGGTAAGATTGTAATATTTGAACATTTTTTAAAACAATTTATAAAAAGATTTATCAAAATAAAATTAGAGAGGTGTCTTTTAATAGTACATACTGAGGGAGATTAGATTTAAAGCCTGATTTAGTTTAATCAGCTGCAAACTGTGATCCCCAACAATTTACCTACTTCTCTTAGACTCAATTTCTTCATCTAAAAAGAAGGGGTAGTAATGACATCTGCTTTTCATGTGTGTCTGATATTTGAATGAGGTAATGAGGGTTAAGTGCTTAGCACATATTACTGAGAGGCAGAATGTACACATGTAAACAGAATTAGGACTTCTGTATTTAAATTTGCAAAAACACATACAATTTACTTTTGGAGAGTCTGATGTTCTGTAGGATACAGAATATCAGGCTGCTTTGACAATTATTGTAGATGAATATTTCGGTATTTATCTGTAGGAAAGGGAATAGAACATCAGAAGTGCCTGAAGTTTTATAATCCTATGATTGATGGAGTATCAGATATTGATACTTTTTGGTTTTTTTATCATAAAGTTGTTCTGATTTCTTCAAGCTGGAATACTTCACATATGCAAGATAAAACTATGTTTACATAGCCTAGACCAGCATGCTCTTCTTTCCTGAGTGGGTTGTAGTTACTCTGAAATTGCTTGTGTCACTGTGTTAATGTGGGTTTCACAGCAGGGACCATAACTTCTAATTGTGAATTTGTAGCGCCTGACACAGAGCATGTGCTCAATAAGTGCCTGTTGAAGGGAAATTGATAACTTCCATTCATGTAAACATTATACATTTTACTTTTTCAATATATACATTTAGGACCTCATTTTGATTTCTTATCACAACAAAATAAAAATTACTGAGGAAATCACACAGCTGGAGAAATTGATGTAATTAGTGTCACTTTAAATTCATAAACATCATGATCACCGGCCTGTAGCAGGTATTCACTAGCACCCTGTAATCCTACTGTATTTCTCCAAGTAGCTTATTTTTCTGTTTTCTACTCAGCTGCTTTTTACTGCGTTTTGTGCACTGCCCCCCGACACCACCACCACCACCATTGTATTGGGATGATGTTGCCTCACAGTTCACAGATAAAGCAGAAGCCATTGTTTTGGAGTTCTTCTTCCCATCACCAAATCAACAAACCTATCTGACTCTGCACTCATCTCCTTCTGCCCTTTAAATTCAATGGAGGAGGCATCTCCCTCCCAATATTCAGCAAAGGTGATTCCTTTCCACATCCATGTCCTTTTGCCATTCACCTTTTGAAGGGCTTTGCTGCCTGATTATTCTACCTCTCTTGTGCATCACCAATCTCTCCATCTATACTAAATTATTCCCACTAGCATGCAGCTGCTGTTTACCATCGTCCATCTGGCAGCAATGTTTCCTGCCTTCCTCTTGCTCTGTTCCCTTTCTGGACCAAACTTCTTACAAGAGTTGCCACATCATGCTGTCTACACTCCTCCTAGCTGTTCACTCTTCAGATTCATTGCAGTTTCTCTTCCACCCTCACCATCTCTAAGTAACTGTTCTAGTTAAAGTCTCCAATGACCCCCATGTTTTCTGGTCTCACTGAACCCTCAACAGTTCACCATTCCTTCATGAAATTCTCTTCTTTCTTGCCATCTACAATACCACTTTATTTTAACCTTCCTCCTATCTGCGTACTCCTTTAAAATAAATTCTGAATATGAGCACTTATTACCATCCCCACTGCTGCTTCCCTACTTCAAAGCATAATCATTTCTTTTCAAAATTTTTGCAATTGGCTTCTAACTAGTATTACTACTCTACTCATTATTCTTACCTGTTAACAGTCTTTTCCCTACTCATCAGCATTAAAAATCCTCATAGCTTTCTGCCTCACTCAATTAAAAATCCAGAGTGATTACCAGGACCCATAAGGCTATATCCAACCTGGCCTCTGGTTACCTGTCTGACGTTGTTACCTTTTACCGTATTCCCCATTCCTTGGGCTCCAGACTTACTAGTCTCGTTGCTGTTCCTGCAGGTTCCAGGAACCTTCCCATAAGGGCATTTATATCTCCTGTTTCTCAGACGAGAACATTCTTTGCCTGGATATTGGTAGGCTTATTTCCTTCAGTTCTTTGTTCAAATATCACCTTATCACAAAAGACTTTTCTCCTTACCCCAAAATATTTTTCTTTCACAGCTTTTATAAAAATATGCCATGATATACATATATTGTTTATTGTCATTCCCTATACTAGCATATAAGCTCCAGGAGAGTGGAGACTTGGTCTGTTTTCTTTACTGCTGATTCCTCAGCTCTTGGAACAGTCTGATACTTAGTAATTATTTATTAAATAAATGGTAAATTGAATTTTTTGTTTACTTGCATACTTTTACTGGGTTATAAACCCCACGACAGCCTATCAAAAAACTATATAGCTAATTAAATTATCACAGAGGCTACTGAAAATTTTCAATATACTTACTTGGTACTTCCACTCAATTTTCTTAACAGAACTAAACTCATTATGTCAAAACTAAACTCGTTATTCTGCCCATCAGACTATGTCTTCCTGACATTACTATTTCCATTAATGCAGGGTGATCCTCTCAGTCATACAAATTTAGATATTTAAGCCTCTTTTTACCTTTTATGCTCCTCCTTTATTGCTGTATTTGCATCAACAGATGCCACATTTTTAATTATTACTTCTGTAAGGACATTTTGCCTCTTTGTTTCCATTCCCACTGCCCCACACTAGTTTAGACTTTTTGGCTTGAATCTGTCTTAATCATCTCTAATTCTTCTCCTGGTCTTCACTTCTGCATGTTTTTGATCATGTTATTAACTAATTAATCACTCTAAATCATAACTGTCATACTCAAATCCTTAATTGTCTATCCATTACCAGTTCAGCTGCAGGGAGCATATAATTTATTATCCATATGAGTACATTTTTCAGAATAAAAAGGACACTATTATTCATTACATTGGGACGACACATAGGAACTGGAATTGTCCAAGCAAATCAAAAAGCATGGTCATTTTAACTCCACAATGACTGTTGATTGCTTACTCAACAATCATTCCTCCCTTCTTTCTGAAAAAAATGAGGATTTACTCCTCCTAAAAATGATTTAGTGACATAAATTGAATTTTCTTAGCCAACATGGACATTGCATTCCTTTTGTCAGCAAGTGATTTAGGAAGGAGCACATAATCTAATTCTAGCCTCTGAAAAGTGAGAGGTAGTTTGTTTCGGGAAAAGAGGTTCCTGAAAAAAGATTATGGATACATTTCTTATCCTTATTCGGGTTGACGTCTTGTCTGCATGTAATCCCTGAAGCTTCAGTAACCAGTTCGTGATCATGAGGTGAACTAGCAGAAGACAAAGCTGACATCCTAGCCTATCTGAGAGAAAAATGAAGATAACTTGGCTCTTTAATTATATTATTGAAATACTGAATTAACCAAAACTGTGGGTAACTTGCCTCTAAACGTAGGATACTCTTCTGCTAGTGTGAGATATTTTCCTTATTGTTTAAATGAATTAAAGTGGAGTTTTCATTACTTGCTGCAGAAAGCATTCCA
The DNA here is from genome assembly GCF_002776525.5 of Piliocolobus tephrosceles. Taxonomy (NCBI): domain Eukaryota; kingdom Metazoa; phylum Chordata; class Mammalia; order Primates; family Cercopithecidae; genus Piliocolobus; species Piliocolobus tephrosceles. The sequence continues at coordinate 35,007,724 of NC_045447.1, read as the reverse complement.
TTTGATGCAAGCTAAACATCTGTCTGCCTCTTTCTTACTCTCGCTCTCTCTCTCTCTCTTTCTGGCTTTCAGTATTCTTTACCTGCAGCTTCTTCTTCCTTCTTATCTAAAACCTGTTTCAGTACACTCTACTTTTTAGGGGAAAACCAGAATCTATTTTTAATATACTTTAATTTTTATAATGTCTTTATACAGGTTGCCCCTCATTTCAGAAATACTTTCTGTTCATTTTCTGAAAGCTAAAACACTTCAGACCTACCCATCTCAGATATTATCTCCTCATGAAAGTTTACTGATTCTTGAAATGAATCTTATCCTTGTGTCTTTTAAACCTATATTGCAATAAATTCACATTTATCTCATTACACTGATTTAACCACATCCTACTGTTTTATGCACAATGCTAAATCTTCTACCTATTTATTCTCTTCTCAGTATGCTTTAAATATCTGACATAGAATTTTGCATATTGAGTAAATAGTTATTAAAATTGATATTTTGAAAAAATTTCACAATGTACAGTTATTAGTGAGTTAACTAGTAATACTGTTTGCTATAATTTGCAAGGTGCCACACTAAGAAAAGTATGTCCCTGTCCTCAACTTAGTATTTTAAAACATAGAAGAGGGAAAAAATAAGTATCTAATAATTAACATATTTTTGGTTGGCAAACAGATGCTATAAATAATACATCTTTTACATGCATCTGCCCTAGGTAACTAGTTTGCCAAAGTAATTTTATTGTCAGTGCACTTCTACAATATATATTGAACACTTTGAAGAGATAAATGGAAGCCTGACATATAGGATGCCAAATTCAAAACTTCATTCTTTACTGAATTAAAAAGAATAGAGGGGAAAGACAGAAATATGATCAGTTTATGGTTATACTTCTTACTCAGATGAAATGCCTTTGTGCTAGCATGTTAATATTTCAATCAGACTTGAAAATCTATTCCTGTTCCAGTTCCTTTATTTTAAATAACTGAATTTACCAGGAGAGACAAAGGCAGAGAGAGTCAGGAAAGGACTTACATTGATGGAGTGGTTAATATATGTCCAGGCACCATACTAAGAACTTTATATATGTCATCTTATTTTATCCTTAGTATAATCCCCCAATGTAGATATTTTTATCTCCAGTTTACTAACAAGAAATCAGATGCATGGAATAGTGTCCACCAATGTAGTTAGCAAACGACAGAGCCAAGATGTGAACCCACGTAATCGATTAAATAAACCCAGGTCACCTTCACCATATATGTAAATATCTTAATATTTTTGCTTAAAGGTCAAAAGCTATGTTTAGTAATAGAGAATTTTCAGGATGTAAATTAAGGAATTCACAACTTAGTAGATGAGGCAAATACTTGTGAATAATAAAATATAAAGAAAAATTCAGTAAAACCATAAAGAGTTCAGAAATGAAATACTAAAATGTCTGAATTTAGATTTGGGCTATGAATAGGTTATGTACAAAGTGAGTGCAGAAAGCACAAGCAAGAGAGTGCAGAGAGGGAGACAGGGAAAGGCAAGATACCAATAAACAGTGCATTAATAAATAGAAACGTCCAGGGGCAACTGATGCTTAATTCTGCTAGGAGCTTCTGAGGAGTTATGTGGAATGCACTTTAAAATTGCTCCACCTGGGGATTGAGAAGCTGAGATATTTATCTATTCACTTACATCTTTCATTGTTTGAGGGTTATCTCTGGGGTCTGTTATATCCTCAGCACATCAGGGCTTCCCTGCACTACAAGCACTGCACTAGGGAAAGTCCTCAGGCAGAGGAGCAGAGACAAAAGCCCTTGCGCTGAAAAATTATCAGACCACACATACACATGCATGACAGCTGTCCACGGCTCAGAAGGGAAACAGGATGAGCAACAACACAGTCAGCTTTGCATGGGAATGTAAGGGAGTTTAAGGAGTGTTGAGGGAATCAGGGCAGGAATCACAGAGGAGATAACATTTGGGTGGGTACAAGTGAACTCAACAAGGTTTGGCAACAGGTAAGGAATAAGAGGCAGGAAGTGGAATTGAGTTTTGCTCAACTTCAGCCCACCCTGACCACCCAATTTAAAATGGCAACACTTTCTTCCCACCGTCCCTCACCACAATCCTTTTTTTTTTTTTTTTGGAGACAGAGTCTCGCTCTGTCGCTCAGGCTGGAGTGCAGTGGTGCGATCTTGGCTCACTGAAACCTCCATCTCCCGGGTTCTAGCGATTCTCGTACCTCAGCCTCGGCAGTAGCTAGGACTGCAGGCACACACATCATGCCTGGATAATTTTTGTACTTTTAGTAGAGATGGGGTTTTGCCATGTTGGCCACGCTGGTCTCAAACTCCTGACCTCAAGTGATCTGCCTGCCTCAGCCTCCCAAAGTGCTGGGATTACAGGCATGAGCCACCACACCCAACCCCTCACCACAATTTGATCCCCCTACTTACATCATCTACTTGTCTTCCATTGCAAATTTTGTTCACTGATATATCCTAAGTACCTAGAAGAGTGTCAGACACTTCAAAGTTGTTTGATAAACATTTGTTGAACAAAATAATGAACTTGAGCATTAAGCTCTTCAGTTAGTAGATGGCTGTCTATGAGTATAATGAAGATGAAGAATCTAAAAAGAGAAGGAAGCATGAGAAAGAAAATGAATGAATGCAGTTTGGTGCCCAGTTGAATCCACTGGATCCCTATGAGACATCAGTCATGTTTCTGCACACTGGAAAAGAAAGAAGGGCAAGGAATCTATGTTTTGTTGGCACTTTGTTTTTGCTGTTTAACTTTATATGCAGCATCATGCATTTGGTACATTTTCAAGGATCTTTTTTCTCAGTAAATCATCTATGTTTATAGTATTAATATACCCTGGCGGACATAATAATCTCACATTTTTCTGGCATCATCTATCCTCAAGGGCCTCTAAGCTTTTGTGCTGAAAAGTTATTTTTCTTATGGTTTTGCATTTACTTCTTTAAACTGAGAGCATCTGTCATAGGAGCTGATTCTGCTTGGCAGCTCCCACTCACTCAATAGTGCCCTTAACATCACTACCAGACTCAGAAATCTGCTTTCTTTGTGTCTTATTTTTCTGAGCTAAACTGTCACATGATTCTCCTCTGATCATATACGCTGGGTGGAACTATGAGATACAAAGTCTTCAAAAGTGGACTCTGTGCTTTGACTTTGTGTCATAGGCAGTCTTAAAAGCAATATTATCCTGTAGCTAGTACTGGCACTTATGCTAGTTCTTGGAAGATCAGACATACATTAGAAACGCTCATGTGATAGCCAATGACTGTTTCTGATATTTAGGTTTACATCTGCTTCTACCCAATAAGATGAAATTCGCTCGTATAGATTACAATAATTTGGAAATTTTCTTAATTATGTTGATGTTTACCTTTGTACTAATGATAAAGAAATGGTTTGTTAGGCAAATTAATAGAGCAAAACCATTGTGAACAGTATGCTTAAAGTTTGTAACTAATTCAAAGAAGAAATTACTTTCAGGCAATCTCAAGTAATTTAAAAGCATCATTTGCATATAAATACATGGGATGATAGGTTAATTACAATTGTTTTTATATATTCATTGAACCTATTTCCCAAAAGCATTCTCTTAAACCACATTTTCATATTATCTAGTTTCCTTGAAAGTAAAACAAGGAGGGGCTTTTTAACTTTTAAGTTGAGAGGTACATGTGCAGGCTTGTTACATAGGTAAACTTGTGTCATGGGAGTTTGTTGTATAGATTATTTTGCCATCCAGGTATTAAACCTGGTAGATTTGACACTAATTCTGCTTCCACCCAATGAATGAGGTTTGCCAGCAGTGTGTTCATCAGTCATGAAGCAACATCATCAGATCACAAAGTCAAAAGCCCAATTAAAAGTCTCAACATTTAAAAATTCCAGATTTTATAGAGTTGTTTAAAAAAAAAAAAAAAAGCGAGTGAGCACTGAAGGAATATTATTTTAGCCAGGCATTGCAGTCCTTTCATGGGCTACAGTGCATTGAGAGGGAGCCATCTCCATGTTCTAGACTTGGGCAAAGCAAGGCTCTAAAGGGACCCCATGCCCTTAGGTGGTAGAGGGCCAAGCATATAAAAAATTGGCACTTTTTGATGAATTTCTCCAAGTGTCTCATTTTCTGATCACTGATGTTTACATTGCTTATTTCACATTGCAAACTCTAGCATCTTTTTATCTTAATAATAAATGTTAAAATGTACCTGTTTTGAACACTCAGTGACTCTGTTCCTTCTCCAATTACGATTCTGCCTCTACTTCAGCCAGGAGTCCTCCATATTGTTTGAAGGAAGAACTTGAAAAACATCTTTAGTGTTTTCCCTAGTAATCAATGTGTTGCTCTTAGTTTTTGTTAACTTTATGGCTAAAACTACATATAACATGACCCTTTGATACACAGATCCGTGAATGAGCTTGCTACTAAGAACAGTTATTTATATCAGTTTTTCTTTCCTTACAAACCCAATACTGATGGAAAATTGCAAGACATAATGAAAACAATTATTGACTGGTACATTGGGATAGAATTAAAGAAATGGGAATTGGTTAGGCTTGCATAGGGCTGATCAGCATGTGCTATACAATGAGCAAGGCAATTCAGCTGTTTATGCTTGGCATAACTCAATTTTGTGTTGTTACCCCCACCTTTAAACAGCCCAGAGACTTTCTGGTTCTGTTTCTCCAGAAACATTTCTTGTCTTCTGCAGGGATGTGGGTGGAGATTGGGTACCTGAAAGATGGCAGTTTGGTTGACAACCTGGAGTAATAACTTCTCTTCATATAGATTTTCAAACCACTTTATTTTCACTTACTTCATTGACTTTATCCTGTTTGATCTTTTATGGTATCTGATGTTTCTAATTCTTCGGGCCTTTACAAGATGCTATGGAGGAAAAAAAAAAAAAAAAAGCTGCTTGCATTTTACAGTATCTCTCTCTACAAGCCCTTAGATTTAAATTTCATCATTCTGATAAATCAGATACTATTGTGCCACCCATTTCCATGTCCTAATATTTTAGTTTAAAGCTGTGGACATCTAGAGTATGTGTTTAGAGTGTGTGTTTAGAGTATGTGTCTTGTTCTTCTTGTTTGTGTGTGATTCTCCCTAGAAAAGGGAATTGAAACCTGAAGCTGAGCTTTGTTTTTTAATAATACCTGAAGTTAATGAAAATAAGAATGAGGAGAATGCCATTCCGGGAAGGAAGAGCAATATGGTTTTAATAGTTAGTAAAAGTATATGTGTGATAGATAGAATAACATCTCACCCAAAGATACCAATATTCCTAATCCCCAGAACCTGTGAATATATTACTTTATATGGCAAAAGGGACTTTACAGATATGATCAAACTGAGGATCTTCAGATAGTAAAATTATCCTGCATTAGCCAGGTAGGCACGATATAATCTCAAGTGTCATTATAATGGGAAAAGGGAGGCAGGAGGGGTATTAGAGAAAGAAAGAACCAGAGGCAGAGGGCAGAGAGGAGCAAGACTCCTTGCCACACTGCTGGCTTTAAAGATGAAGGAATGGCCCACAAGTCAAGGAATACAGGGGGCTTCTAGAAACTGGAAAAGTCAAGGAACTGAATTCTCCTCTAGAGCTTCCAGAAGCAATGCAATCCTGACAAACCATTAATAACTTCTGACCACCAGAATTGTACGAGAGTAAGTATTTGTTGTTTTGAGCTCCTAAGTTTGTGGTAATTCTTCACAGAAATAATAGGAAATTACGGTACTATATAGAGAGAATATAGGGGGAAAGGGTGAATAAATAATGAAGTGAAAGACAGTGAAGTGTCTGGTAAGCCAAGTTAAGGAATGTAAATTTTATCCTGAGTGACAGTAATGACCATTTCAAGATTTTAAGCATAAGGATTTTACAGTTAGTTGTTTTTTTCGTTTGTTCGTTTTTACTTTATGACAACCACTCTCACAATAATTTGGATGGCAGATAAATTGGAAGGGCCAAAACCAGAAGTTGGTAAATCAGTTGGGAGACTCTCTATAATCTAGTCAAGAAATGCTATGTTCACAGGAAGATACAGAAGACCCGAACAGAATGATAGCAAGTAATGATATTGAATCAGTAATAAAAAGTCTGCCAACAAAATCTAGGATTCCATGGCTTTACTGATTAATTCTACCAAACTTTTAAAGAAGAACTAACATCAGTTCTTCTCAACATATTCCAAGCAATTAAAGAGAATGGAATTTTTCACAATTCATTTTACAAGGCCAGCATTACTCTGATACCAAAACCAGAGAATGACACAACAGCAATAACAACAACAATTACAGGTCAATATGTCTGATGAACATAGTTGCAAAACTCTTCAATAAAATACTAGGAAACTGAATCCAACAACACACCAAAAAGATTACGTTACATGATAAAGTGGGACTTATCCCAGGAATGAAAAAATGGTTCAACATATTCAAATCAATAAATGTGATATACCACATCTCACAGAATGAAAAAACAAAAACATAAGATCACTCAATAGATACAGTAAATGCATTTGATAAAACTTAACATATCTTCATGATTAAAAACTCCCAGCAATTAAATATAGAAGGAACATACCTCCACACAATAAAGGTCATATATGACAGACTCACAGCAAACATCCTGCTAAATGGGGAAAAGATAAAAGCCTTTCCTCTAAAAACTGGAACAAGACAAGTATGCTCGCTTTCACCACTCTTATTCAACATATACTGTAAGTTCTAGCCAGAGTGATTAGGCAAGAGAAAGCAATGAAGGGTATCCAAACTGGAAAAGAGGAAGTCAAACCGTCCCTCTTCACAGATGACACAATTTTATGTATAGAAAAACCTAAAGATTTCACCAGAAAACTCTTAGAACTGATGAAGGAATTTAGTAAAATTTCAGGATACAAAATTAACATACAAAAACCAATAGTGGTCCTGTGCACCAATAATTAACTAACTGAAAAAGAAATTTAAAAAGCCATCTCATTTACAATAGCTACAAAAAATACCTAATCAAGGAGGTAAAAAATCTCTACAAAGAAAACTATAAAACACTGATTTAAAAATTGAAGAGAACACACACACACACAAAAAAAAAAAATGAAAAGACATCTCATGTTCATGGAGTGAATTAATTAATTAATTAATTAATTAATTAATTAATTAATTATTTTTTTGAGATGGAGTCTTGCTCTGTCGCCAGGCTGGAGTGCAGCAGCGCAATCTCAGCTCATTGAAACCTCTGCCTCCTGGGTTCAAGTGATTCCCCTGCCTCAGCCTCCCGAGTAGCTGGGACTACAGGTGCCTTTCACCACTCCCAGCTAATTTTTTTGTATTTTAGTATAGAGGGGGTTTCACCATTTTGGCCAGGATGGTCTCAATCTCCTGACCTCGTGATCTGCCCGCCTTGGCATCCCAAAGTACTGGGATTACAGGCATGAGCCACGGCACCTGGATGTGAATTAATATTTTTTAAATGACCATACTAGCCAAAGCAATCTAGATATTCAGTGCAATCACTGTGAAAATACCAGTGACATTCTTCACAGAAATAGAAAGAAAAATACTAAAATTTGCATGTAACCACAAAGACTATGAATAGTCAAAGAAATTATGAGCAAAAAATACAAAGGTGGAGACATCACAGTATCTGATTCCAAAATTATTATATATAATAATATATAACTTTATTACATAAAGTTATCATAGCTTTAAAAAACTCATAGGCCAGTGCAACAGAATACAGAACCCAGAAATAAATTTATGTATTTAAATCTAACTCATTTTAGACAAAGGTGCCAAGTGCAAACATTGGGGAAAAGACACCCTTTTTAATAAATGGTGCTGGGAAAACTGAATATCCATATGGAGAAGAATGTTTCTAGACCCTTATGTCTCACCATAATTAAAAATGAACTCAAAGTGAATTAAAGATTTAAGCATAGGCCGGGTGCGGTGGCTCAAGCCTGTAATCCCAGCACTTTGGGAGGCTGAGACGGGCGGATCACAAGGTCAGGAGATCAAGACCATCCTGGCTAACACGGTGAAACCCTGTCTCTACTAAAAACTACAAAAAACTAGCCGGGCGAAGTGGCGGGCGCCTGTAGTCCCAGCTACTCGGGAGGCTGAGGCAGGAGAATGGCGTGAGCCCGGGAGGCGGAGCTTGCAGTGAGCTGAGATCGGGCCACTGCACCCCAGCCTGGGTGACAGAGCGAGACTCCGTCTCAAAAAAAAAAAAAAAAAAAAAAGATTTAAGCATAATACCCAAAATTATAAAATTAATAAAAGAAAACATAGAGGAAATCCTTCTGGACATTGATCTAGGAAAAAATTTTATCACTAAGACTTGAAAAGAAAAAACAATAAAAACAAAAAGACAAATGGGACTCTATTAAATGTAAAAGCTTCTTTACAGCAAAGGAAACAACCAACCGAGTGAAGAGACAACTGGTAAATGGAAGAAAATATTTGCAAACTATTCATATGACAAGGGACTAATATCCAGAATATACAGGAGACTTGAACAACTTAACAGAAAAAAAACCTGCACAATTTTTTATTACAAAATGGGCAAAGTATCTGAATAGACATTTCTCAAAAGAAGACATATAAATGGCTAACGAGTGTTTGAAAAAATGCTTAACATCACTAATCATCAGAGAAATGCAAATCAAAATTACAATGAGATATAATCTTACCCCAGCTAAAATTTTTATTATCCAAAAGACAAAAATAAAAAATAAAAAATGCTGGAGAAGCTTCAGAGAAAAGGGAACTCTTATACATTGTTGGTGGAAATGTAAACTAGTACATCCATTATGGAAAACAGTATGAAGGTTTATCATAAAACTAAAAATAGAACTACCATATGATCCAGCAGTTCCACTAGGTATTCATGCAAAGGAAAGGAGATCAGTATATCAAAGGGGCACCTACATCCTCATGTTTATTGCAGCACTGTTCACAGTAACCAAGATTTGGAGTCAACCTAAATGTCTATCTAAACAGATGGCAATGTGGTATATATACACAATTAAATACTATCCAACCATTAAAAAGAATGAAATCTTGTCATTTGTGGCAACATGAATGAGACTAGAGGGCATTATCTTAAATGAAATGCCAGGCACAGAAAAATAAATACCACATGTTCTCACTCATATGTGGGAACTAAAAACAAAACAAATACTTGAGGTCTTAGAAGTAGAGAACAGAATTGTCGTTATTAGAGGCAGGGAAAGGGGAGGGGAGGCGAGGATAGGGAGAGGTTGGTCAACAGATTCAAAGTTACAGCTAAATGGAAGGAATAAGTTTTGGTGTTCTGTAGGACAGTAAACGTTGTTAACAATTTAGTGTATATTTTCAAAAAGCTAGAAGAGATTTTTGAATGTTGCCAACACAAAAAATAATTAATATCCAAGGTAATGAATGTGCTTATTACCCTGATTTATTTGATCATTGCTCATTGTATACACACTTCAAAATATCACTCTGTATCCCATAAATATGTACAATTATTTTATGTCAAATAAAAATAAAAGGAAAAAATAAATGCTATGTTCACATGGAGAAAAGGTTATAAAGGTACACTAAGGAAGTAAAATAACCAAGTAGATATGGAATCCTGAAAAAATGCAGGATTCTAAATGACTAAAATTCTGCCATTGAAAGGATACTTTTTATTTTTCTTGAAAGTAAAGAACAGAATAGAAGGATTGGATTTGTTAGAAGTAGGAGTTCAATTTTATATATTCAGTTTTTGAGGTGCCTATAAAGGCTTCCAGTTAGAAAGATATTCAATAGAGTTGGATGTGTGGGAAATGAATTAGGCTTTACAAAAACCAAAGATATAAAATGACAAAGAAGAAAGAGAAAGAATAATTTATAGAATGTCCCACATATATTTTAACCTGATTTATACCCATGAATTTAACTAATATTAATAAACTTAAATTCCAGATATAAAGCTCTAGTCCTTATAATTTACCTGAGCTGAGATGCCTACTCAACTATTTTCTGGAAAACACTGCTCTGACATTTAGAAGTACATGAAATCTTATCTCTTACCTGTCCTGGTTAACAGCACACCACCACTTCAGTGTCAGAAAAGTCAATGTTATCTTCAACTCCTGCTCTCATTCTATTATCAAATCCATCATGAATTCCTGTCAGTTTTACTTCTCAAATATCTCTGAAATGTAACCCATCTACTCTATCTCCACTGCCATTTCTTTGGTTCAGATACATATAACTTCCTCTTACCCCTTAATGAACATTTTTTCTTTCCAATCGATTCGCTGCACTTGCAGGTAAAGTACTTGATGATATCATGGCCCTAACATGGTGTTTAGCATCATGTCTCCACAGACATTTCTGAGACCTGGTCATCTCCTTTCTAATCAGAGAGCAGATGCCTTCACAGAAGCCCTACACCTCCAAGCACCTTCTTGGCCAGAAACAAGTCACCTAGTTACTCCTTCACCAACCACTGAAATGGAGAAGTGTTTAGACTAATAATAATTACTGTTGTTAACTTAGCATGCTACCTACTAAACAAAATCAGGCTTCTTTAAATGAAAGGAGAAAGGGGACAATGGATAAGAAAATAGTTATTAGGCAACCAAAATCTGCTGTATCTAGAAATCATGAAATAGCAAGATGGTAGCATTAGTCCAGACTTCAGAGAGAGAGGGAAGGAGAGAGGGAGAGAGAAATCCTTAAATACAATACTTAGGCCGGGCGCGGTGGCTCACGCCTGCAATCCCAGCACTTTGGGAGGTTGAGACGGGCGGATCACGAGGTCAGGAGATCGAGACCATCCTGGCTATCACGGTGAAACCCCGTCTCTATTAAAAAATACAAAAAACTAGCCGGGCGAGGTGGCGGGCACCTGTAGTCCCAGCTACTCAGGAGGCTGAGGCAGGAGAATGACGTAAACCCGGGAGGCGGAGCTTGCAGTGAGCTGAGATCCGGCCACTGTACTGCAGCCTGGGCGACAGAGCGAGACTCCGTTTCAAAAAAAAAAAATACAATAGTTAAACAGTGACATGCATCTATTTTTAAGAATGTTTTTTCAATACTCACTCTGAAAGACATTTTTATACTGCGGAAAAATATGTTTACTGAGTTCCTAACAATTATACTTGCATAAAAACAGAGGAATGAATCAAGATAGTAATAATTTGTTTTATGTTTAAACATGAGAAAGGACACACGCACGCACACACACACACACACGGTTTGAATCTAAGCTCACCTAAATATAGACACCACCATTCTTCTCATGGCATACATCCAAAGGACAGACATAGCGCATACAAATAATTACTTGATCTCCATATGACTAGTCGTGCATTTTGTATTTGTTTTAGAAACATAACCTAGCACATCCTGATTTGTGTTTATGTACACTGCTACCATCTGCCCATTTAATGGCAACACAGCAATTATAAAACAATGACCAGTGGTATCCAAATAAAGGATAGATGGAGCACAGTGAAAATGGGAGAAAATTTCATGGCTTTTAAAAACTCAGGTTTCAAATGTATCACCACTATGGCACATTCTGAATGTTATTAGCCTCTATATATAATGATTTCTTTACTTGCTTCTAAGCTGGAACTCAATTTATCTTTCTCAGCAATATGCTATCTTGTTAATTATTTTACTTTTATATAAAACATTGAATATGTTGACATTGTATATGTCAATTGTAAATAATACACAACTATTATACCAAAAGGTTACGTTTTTTATTGCAAGTTAACAGTACAATCCACCAAATGTCTATTGCCCATGATCATTTTTCTTCATAAACATTTCTCTCAGGTTTGTCTATTCTAGAATTTATGCCAATAATGGGCTTTTGAATCCTGATTTTATATGACACAGGGTCATATTTAAAAGCTTTTTATCAAAATAACGGGAGATGTAATTTTAAATACATCTCATCAATACAGCTGTCTTTAATCTCTGGGGATAAATAGTGACAAATGAGGTTTAGTTTTTGACTTGTTTAGCCGCTGCTGAAACAGACTGGGTGTTTTAATGGAGCTTTTAAGTGGATAATAGGTATGCAGTGAGCATTCTGAGGTGTGATAATGAGATCTATGTATGGATGCAGCCCTGTATTTTTCACTGTTTCTGCACAACAAAGTATTTGCAATTTATAAAAGAATCAGAAGTCTATTTACATGGCTACTGGGATGTGTGCTAAATTTCCTTATGCATTTAAATATCCCTATTTTCACACCCACTACAACCATTATTTAGTTTGTAGATTCATTAAACTGTATAATGTATACTTATTAACTGCCAAAGAAATCATGTCAAATTAGGTGTGGATTTTTATCGCTTAAAAAAAGAAAAGTACACAATAATGCAACATACTTAAAAAATGCTTGAATCACAAAATGGTTATGATGACAAAAAACGTTTGTATAAATATCTTTCATTCAAGCCTCCAAATTCATATATTTAAGATTAATGTACTCCAATTACAGGAAACACTAGCTGGATATGAAATTCTGGGTTGAAAATTATTTAAGAATGTTGAATATTGGCCCAGTGTCTCTTCAGTGAATCCAGGAGCTGAGTTTTGAAAAGATTACCAAAATAGATAGACTGCTAGCCAGACAAATAAGGAAGAAAAGAGAGAAGAATCAAATAGACACAATAAAAAATGATAAAGGAGATATCACCACTGATCCCACAGAAATACAAACTACCATCAGAGAATACTATAAACACCTCTATGCAAATAAACTAGAAAATCTAGAAGAAATGGATAAATTCCTGGACACATACATCCTCCCAAGACTAAACAAGGAAGAAGTCGAATCCCTGAATAGACCAATAACAAGTTCTGAAACTGAGGCAGTAATAAGTAGCCTACCAACCAAAAATGTCCAGGACCAGGCGGATTCACATCCAAATTGTACCAGAGGTACAAAGAGGAGGGGGTACCATTCCTTCTGAAACTATTCCAAACAGTAGAAAAAGAGGGACTCCTCCCTAACTCATTTTATGAGGCCAGCATCATCCTAATATCAAAACCTGGCAGAGACACAACAAAAAAAGAAAATTTCAAGCCAATATCGCCGATGAACATCGATGTGAAAATCTTCATAAAATTCTGGCAAACTGAATCCAACAAAACATCAAAAACTTTATCCACCATGATCAAGTTGGATTCATCCCTTGTATGCAAGGCTAGTTTAATATACACAAACCAATAAACGTAATCCATCACATAAATAGAACCAATGACAAAAACCACATTATTATCTCGGTAGATGCAGAAAAGGCCTTCAACAAAATTCAGCACTGCTTCATGCTAAAAACTCTCGATAAACTAAGTGTTGTTGGAACGTATCTCAAAATAATAAGACCTATTTATGACAACCCCACAGCCACTATCATACTGAATGTGTGAAAGCTGGAAGCATTCCCTTTGAAAACCAGTACAAGACAAGGATGCCCTCTCTCACCACTCCTACTGTACATAGTATTGGAAGTTCTGGCCAGGGCAATCAGGCAAGAGAAGGAAATAAATCATATTCATATAAAAAGATAGGAAGTCAAATTGCCTTTGTATGTAGATGACATGATTGTATATTTAGAAAACCCCTTTGTCTCATCCCCAAATCTCCTTAAGCTGATAAGCAATTCCAGCAAAGTCTCAGGATACAAAATCAATGTGCAAAAATTACAAGCATTCCTATTAACCAATAATAGACAAACAGAGGGCCAAATCGTGAGTGAACTCCCATTCACAATTGCTACAAAGAGAATAAAATACCTAAGAATACAACTTACAAGGGATATGAAGGACATCTTCAAAGAGAACTACAAACCACTTCTCAAGGAAATAAGAGAGGACACAAACAAATGAAAAAACATTCCATGCTCATGGATAGGCAGAATCAATATTGTGAAAATGCCCAAACTGCCCAAAGTAATTTATAGATTCAATGCTATCCCCATCAAGCTACCATTGACTTTCTTCACAGAATTAGAAAAAAACTACTTTAAATTTCATATGGAACCAAAAAAGAGCATGTGTAGCCAAGACAATCCTAACCAAAAAGAACAAAGCTGGAGGCATCACACTACCTGACTTCAAACTATACTACAAGGCTAAAGTAACCAAAACAGCATGGTACTGATAACAAACGGATATTTAGACCAATGGAACAGAACAAAGGCCTCAGAAATAATGCCACATACCTACAACCATCTGATCTTTGACAAATCTGACAAAAACAAGCATTGGGAAAAGGATTTCCTACTTAATAAATGGTGTTGGGAAAATTGGCTAGCCATATGCAGAAAACTGAAATTAGATCCCTTCCTTACACCTTTACAAAAATTAACTCAAGATGGATTAAAGACTTAAACATGAGACCTAAAACCATAAAAACCCTAGAAGAAAACCTAGGCATTACCATTCAGGACATAGGCATGGGCAAGGATTCATGACTAAAACACCAAAAGCAATAGCAACAAAAGCCAAAATTGACAAATGGGCTCTAATTAAACTAAAGAGCTTCTGCACAGCAAAAGAAACTACTGTCAGAGTGAACAGGCAACCTACAGAATGGGATAAAATTTTTGCAATCTGTCCATCTGACAAAGGGCTAATATCCAGAATCTACAAAGAACTTAACCAAATATACAAGAAAAAAACAAACAACCCCATCAAAAGTGGGCAAAGGATATGAACAGACACTTCTCAAAAGAAGACATTTATGTGGCCAAGAAACATATGAAAAACATCTCATCATCACTGCTCATTAGAGAAATGCAAATCAAAACAACAATGAGATACCATCTCATGCCAGTTAGAATGGCAATCATTAAAAAGTCAGGAAACAACAGATGCTGGAGAGGATGTGGAGAAATAGGAATGCTTTTATGCTGTTAGTGGGAGTGTAAGTTAGTTAAACTTTTGTGGAAGACAGTGTGGCAATTCCTCAAGGATCTAGAACCAGAAATACCATTTACTCAGCCATCCCATTACTGGGTATATACACAAAGGATTATAAATCATTCTACTATAAAGACACATGCACACATATGTTTATTGTGACTCTGTTCACGATAGCAAAGACTTGGAACCAACTCAAGTGTCCATCAATGATAGACTGGATAAAGAAAATGTGGGACATACATACCATGGAATACTATGCAGCCATAAAAAAGGATGAGTTCATACCCTTTGCAGGGACATGGATGAAGCTGGAAACCATCATTCTCAGCATGGTAATACAGGAACAGAAAACCAAACACCACATGTTCTCACTCGCAAGTGGGAGTTGAACAATGAGAACACATGGACACAGTGGGGGGCAGGGAACATCACACACTGGAGTCTCTTGCAGGGTTGGGGGCTAGGGGAGGGATAGCATTGGGAGAAATACCTAATGTAGATGATGGGTTGATGAGTACAGCAACCCACCATGACACGTGTACACCTATGTAAGAAACCTGCAGGTTCTGCACATGTATCCCAGAATTTAAAGTATATTTTTTTAAAAAAAAAAAAAAGGAGAAGAATAAAAAGCAGCTGGGGATAAAAGGTCACACAAAGAACAATTTGTGTGACATAAAACCTCTTGACTGTGACAATGGAAGCAAAAAAAACAAAAACAAAAAAAAGTAGAACAATTTATTCGAAGTGGAGTGTTAATCAAAAAATGGCTGTCCTGGGAGGTCGAGGTGGGCAGATCATGAGTTCAGGAGATCAAGACCATCCTGGCAAACATGGTGAATCCTCATCTCTACTAAAAATACTAAAATTAGCTAGGCTTGGTTGTACATGCTTGTAATCCCAGCTACCTGGGAGGCTGAGGCAGGAGAATTGCTTGAACCTGGGAGGCAGAAGTTGCAGTAAGCTGAGACTGCACCGCTGCATACCAGCCTGGCGACAAAGCAAGACTTCATCTCAAAAAAAAAGAAAGAAAGGAAGGAAGAAAAACATGTCTCGCAAACTATCTGGTTGACATAACTGTTTGCCAGTCATTTTGTTCCATGATGCAGCAACAAATGATTCTTCCGAAAGTGCATATTATACAGCAAAGCTTTATTTTTTTGCCTGTATTACACAGGAGCTTAGTAAGCTATCAGTACACTAGCTCTGGATCATGTTTTGTCTTTATGGCATCTAGACTATAGGAGTAATCCCTATTTGGAACACGCATTTCTCATGACAAAAGAAAAGGACCAAGGGCAGAATAATGTAATGACCCTTAAAGCTTCTGTGAGACCTGGCACACATCACTTCTGCTCACATTTCTATGGGCCAACGTAAGTTTTGAAGACAAGATGGGTATCTATGTGGTAGGGAAGTATACTCCTCCCACAGAGAAAGACAGCAAACTATATGGCAATGAGCAGGGATATAAAATATTCTTACAGGGAGGGGACAAATAATTAGAAAAAATAATATGTTGTATTACAATTCAGTATTGTGTACCTAGACAGTTCTCATCTTTCAAGAACAAGGCAAAATAAACCATTTTCAGACAAATAAAAGTGAAGGATTTTACCACTCACAAATCTTCACAAAAGGAAATTCTGAGAATTGTACTTCTGAAAGGAAGGAAAATAATTATAGAAAGAAGGTCTAAAATGCAAAAATGAATAGTGAACAAATAAATTTAGATATGTGACAAAATCTAACATTATAAAAAACAATACAAAGTCTAAATTGTAGTATGAAAACAAAACAATAGAATTTGTGTGTGTGTGTGTGTGCGCGCGCAAATCCAGAAAAGATCATTCTTTGCTAACTTCTGTGAATGCCCACCTCATCTGTCTTCTCTGAGTACATACCTCAAACCCCTAGCTTCACTAGCTAACTTCTAGTCTACTAATTATTTTAGGATTTTTTTTCTAATTTCTAATCTAATTTTTAAAAACCATCTATGATTAACCCCATTCAAAGTCTAGCCTGGATTGTTTTACTGTTTGTCTAGCACTCTGCCATAGTACCCTATTATAAAAAATTATCAGACTAGGCTGTTATTGTCTGTTCATTATTCTGTCTCTCACATTAAAGTGAGGATCAAGATCTTTGGCATTTTTATGATGTATTTCATGCATTTAGCACAATGATTGTAGACCCCCAAATAAATATTTATTGAATGACAGAAGGAACTGAAGGTAGGATAAAAAGATACAGTCTTTTCCTTTTGGAATTGAATGTTTTTAACATTTATTAATATCTCTCTAAAGGGGAGTAAATGCCATTTGTTATTTTATACACTTCCAGTGAATTCCGTTATGTTCACTAATTTATAGTTGTCATAACTTTTCCTGAGAAGCAGAGAAAAGAGGGAAATTACTATCAGTTTATAGATAAGATCACTGAAGCTCAAAGCAGGTAATATCTCTTTCATAAGGTAGTGCTACCATTCAGATCCAAATCTCTTTTTAAAAAATCAACATTCAGTACATAAAAATGATTGTTTCAAAGGCTCAAAACTATAGTTCGTTATGTGGCATGGATAGAAAAAATAGCTCTATAATTATTATAAAGAATAGTACAACTTAATGTGAAATGCAGATGCCCTTGTTAGGTAAAATCCATAAAGCTGATATTATTAAAAAAACAAGTGTTTTCATTGTTCATAAAAACAACTCACAGACTGAAAACATCATTTCCAGAATTGTTTTTTTCTTCTTTTTCTGTCCAAATGTATTGAAGTGTTGAGAAACTGGGGGGTAATTGTTTTATCATTCATTCTAAACTCTACCCAGTGCAGAGTGCATATATTCAAGCCAAGTATCCTCATGAAATTAGTTTCAGGCTCAGAAATTAATTTCACGCAGTGGCTCACACCTATAATCCCAGCACTTTGGGAGGCCGAAGCAGGCAGATCATGAGGTCAGGAGTTCAAGACCAGCCTGGCCAATATGGCGAAATTCTGTCTCTACTAAAAAATACAAAAATTAACTGGGCATGGTGGCACATGCCTGTAATCCCAGCTACTCAGGAGGCTGAGGCAGGAGAATCACTGGAACCTGGGAGGCAGAGGTTTCAGTGAGCCGAGATTGTGCCACTGCACTCCAGCCTGGACGACAGAGCAAGACTCCATCTTAAAAAAAAAAAAAAAAAATTAATTTCAGATTGATGTTGGTTTACTGTTTCAAGAACATTTAATTGAATATTTTAAATAAGACAGACAAAGCATTTTTATAAATAGGTAATAACACTGATATTAGTAAACCATAAAAAATCAACCTGCATAGGTGCCTAGAGAGTCTGACATCAGAGTAATAGTTCCATTTTATGAATTTACCATTTTGTTTTCTATTTGTAGCACAAGAAACATTATACCAACAATGAAAGAAATAAATAAAAAAGAAAAATATCTCACAATCCCAACTCACTAACAAATCCTTTGGTTTCATTTTTTATGTTCTTTGGGTCATAAGGAAACATGTTTTATGTGTTTGAAAGTATACTGTTCATTTTAATGTTTTTTTCACTTGACATTATGTTATAAACATTTTTTGCATTGTTATTTTTCACAATAAGTTTTTTAAATTAATGGTTTATAGTCTACAAATTTATATTCGGTGGTTTACTGAACCATTTCTTAGTTTTCAAACATGAAGCTGCTTTCCATTTTTTTACTATTATAAATGAGTTAGTAATGAGTATTTTTATATGTGTTTTTCCTTTTTCCCTAAAAATAATATTAAGTCTGAACAACAGCAACAACAGATCAAAAAAGGAACAATTTCAAGTTTTTGCTATTTTGTTTTTAAAAGATGACTACAACTTATATTCTCAGTAGCTTATTTGAAAGCACCAATTTCAACACAAGTTCACTTGTACATATATGCTAATTTAATAATTGTAAAAAAATACACCATTTGATTTTACATCTTTAATAAATAATCACATTGGCCGGGCATGGTGGTTCATGCCTGTAATTCCAGCACTTTGGGAGGCTGAGGCGGGCAGATCACCTGAGGTCAGGAGTTTGAGACCAGCCTGACCAATATGGAGAAACCCTGTCCCTACTAAAAATACAGAATGAGGTGGGCATGGTGGCACATGCCTGTAATTCCAGCTACTCAGGAGGCTGAGGCAGAAGAATTGCTTGAACCCGGGAGGCGGAGGTTGCTGTATGCCGAGATCGCACCATTGCACTCCAGCCTGGGCAACAAGAATGAAACTCCATCTAAAACAAATAAATAAATAAATAATCACATTAAATTTTGTGCCCTAAGTGGCTGTTTGTGTGTGAACTCGTTGTTGCCCTGATATAAGGACTCTTAACACAATGGTGAGGTCACAAAAGAAACTAGTAAACCTCTGGGGGAGAAATGATCCTACCTTCTTTTAGCCACTTTGCAATTGCTGTTTCATTCTTCAACTATGTCTGAAAGGCAGTTATATTATGCTTTATTCCTACCACAAAATCACTCATTCAATATTTTCTGATGTTGGAACATGATGGGTGTCATTTTGCATCTCACCTTATAGAGAAAGTATGGATACCAATTCAGATAGGGAAGGGGTAGCTGTAGTCTCCATAATTGTATAATTACATCGTTATTTCTATTTGACAAATAATCTAAGAAATCATATAAGTAAAATATGAAAAATATTGCACTTAAGAGTACCACTGAATGTATTCATAATTGTGTCCATCTTTAAAGCCAGGATTAACATATTGATTATCAGGGGACTTTTTAAATGTGTTTTGTAAAAATTGCTACTATGTGTTTAGTTCCTGCTACATGCCAGACACTTCTACACATGGTATAGCTAATTATCCCAGCAATCCTATAAAATAAATTTTCATCATCTCCATTTTACAGGTAGGGAAATTGAGACTCAGAGGTTAAGTATCTTGCCCAGGTCCATTCAGTACACTCCTAGGCTGAATTTCATGTTTAATGTTTTCTCTCTTTAACATCTGTGATCTTTCACTTGTTTAATTATTTAATTCAAAGGTTAAGTATATATTTTTCTCTAAATTCTCAATTTTCTATTGTAAATTTACATTGACAGGAATATAATTTAACCCAGAACATTAATAAACTATAATCTAAGTAATTAAAATGCTCAACCAATAAATGTTTCTGATCTCAAACTAAGAAAGCTTTCTCTTTATAGAAATTTTCACCTGAATGAAAGAAATCTCGAGGTAAAGGAAATCCACTTTCTGGACCTAAGGCTGTGTTGTACCAACTGTGCTTTTCTGGACAATAGGCTCATTTGCCATTCTTTGAACATAATTTTTACCTTCTTCCTTCTGCACCTAAGCTCATTTTCAACTGCAAATCTCCTTCTCCAGTCATTAAGGGGCCAATCCAAAGGGCACCTTCTTTATGATAGCTTTCTTAGTCACTTCAAAGTAACTCCTCTCTCTCTGGAACAGCCACATGACTTTGTTCTATATTCTTCTACATCATTATTTCTATTCTGTGCAGTACATGGAAAGAACATGGGCTTTCAAGTTGTCTAGGTGACTCACTATTCTGCTCTAAATTGTCATTTTCTGAAAGATCAATGTGTCAGCTATTTCTGTGTAACAAATCACCTCAAAACTTAGTGGCTTAAAACAATAAGCATTTCTTATTGCTGTTAAATCTATGAGTAAGCTAGGTGGTTGGCTGGCAATAAGATGATCCAATCTAGGATGGTCTCAGCAAGGACAGCTGGGCTCATTTCCATGTAATTTATCAGTTTCCAACAAGATGGCCTTAGTTTCTTCCACATGGAAGTGACAGAGTTTCAAGAGAAAACAAGTGGAAGACTTCTTAGGGCCTAAGCAAAGAGAGAGAGAGAGACACAGACTGACTCACTTCTTCCTTCACATTCTCTAATCACGAGGGCAGCTCAAATTCAAGTGGTAGGAGAATAGACTCCACCTCTTGATGGGAGAAGCTTTCAAAATCAGCATAATGGAGTATCTACATTTCAGGGCTATAAAGTCAATAGGAAATTTTATTACAAAATCCTTAGCAAATGTTTTGAATATAATCTATACTCAATATATGCTAAATTTTATATCCCTTATTATCTTTGTCCCTCATGTCTTACATATAGTAGGTCTATAAGCAATACCAAAATAATGGATTATGGAAATATATCTTTTGGAATACTCTTGGAAAAAAAATTTTGAAAAACATTTTAATACGAATATGCAATCAAATAGGTACATTACTTCCTGAAAATTATAATTAATTCAAGTACTAGAAAATATACAGAAAATAAATACCGATGCTAAAAGCCAAGACAAATTTAACCATTTTTCTTCAAAGTCCTCAGTTTCTCAATTTATATTTTTGTGGCATATGAAAAGTGGAAATTTTAAAAGGAGGTATCTCATCATACTGAATATATAATTTGTGCAGGGCCTATTATTTTTGGCAATGGATTCTATTTTATGGGAGTAAAATGAAGTATATAAATTCTGCATCACGTGCTGGGAAAAAAATCAGTATAGCTACACAGTTCTCATGCTTCAAGGATTTTTACTGTAATAGAAATCTATAGGAACATAACACCTTTGAACTTCACAGCCTCGGTGTGTCTTAGACAGACACGGTGAGAATGCATTCAGCGAGTAATGCTGAAGTAAAACTCGTATAGTGTTTAGTAGCCAAACAAATGTGCTGATTTTATTTACAGTTTTAGAAGCCACCATTTCTTTTCAAAGAGCCTTTAAATAATAATCTGTCTAAACCAAATGTCCATTTTAGAAATGGATAAATTAGAGCAAATTGAATATACCTGTGTTTTATATGCAGTAAAACTTAGAGTTTGGATTTGAGTCATATAAAAATGGATACAATTTCTCTCATTCAGTTCACTCAATGAGGGAATATAATCCCCTATAATAATGGAACACAGAACTTCTCTAAATATCCTAGTACAAATTCATGTGTCTATAGAACCCTGAGGTTGTGCTTTAGTGTTTCCAATATTTGATTGGTATTTTATCTTTTACTCATGGCAATTTTTATATATATTTTAAAAAACACTCAAGCTTGAATATGCCATATACAACATTAAACTTTTTTAAATCAATGTTTTAAAATTATGAAGTAGTTCAAAAAACTCAGATAACAATATAGAGTACTATAATGAAAATTATGTGCCTAGCCCCTATGTTTATCATATTGTCATATTATTCCACACTTGCCATAGTTATAGTTACAATACTCTATAAAATCCTTTATTTCCATTATCTTTGCTCCCACTCAGTGGTAATTTATTCTCACTAATTCCAAATTTATCATTTACAGTTAAGTTTTCTAATATTTCTATGTTTTTATTCATGTGTAAAAAATCTATATTATGATTTTGCAGAATTTTTAGCGATTTAAATGCTATCTTAATACAGGTATTATTTTCAAATTGCTTTGTTTTATTCAACATTATAAATCTGCGCTTCATTCCTACTAAGATATGTGTTGCTCTGTTTATTTTTACTGTATGATTTTTACAGCATTTTTTGACTATATCAACACAATTTATTTATTTATTCTTGTGTTGATGGGCACTTCAAATATTTTCAATTATGCTTTTTCAAATAATGCTGCCATAAACAGCCTTGAACATAGTATCCTTTTGTGCACATAGAAGAGTTTCTCTGCTAGAAAAGGAACTGCTGAGTTGTAGGGAATATTTATCTTCAAGTTTAACAGACATTACCAATGTTCACTATGTATGAAGGTTACATATTTTTCTTTCTAAAAGAGGTTATGTATTTTCTTGTGATAATATAATGACACCTATAACCTACTGTGATTCTTTTTTCCTCTGGATTCAGACCTCAGTATAGTACTCAACCATGGTAACTGCTAGACTCTCTCCTCATCAACACTATGGGTCATGATTATACAATAGTGAAGAAATCACATCATTTCTTTCTGCATGGTTTGCAGCAAAGAAGGCATTTGTTTTGTGGAAAGTAGAAATCAGGAATCTTAGACTGGGTACCTCTCTCTGTTGCCATATCAGGGTAATGTTTGATTAGGTAAAGACTGACTGTATCCAAGTAAGTCCTCTGTAAATAGGCATACAGATCTCACAGGGCAAGGCTCTCAATATTTTGTAGCCTGGGAATCAACAGTTAAACATTTTTACCCCTCCACCCCTGAATTCTCCCGGAAAGCCTATACATCGAGAAGCTCATCTTGTCTTTGAAACTAGACATCTTTGGTTTTTGATGTGTTACAGTTCAGGATCTAGCAGTTTTTGTCCCCCTTTCCCAATCCTACCAAAAACGATAAGCTTATTGGTGCCTACTGCCCTGATTCCGATCTCCCATATAGCCTCAAGTTCTCATGATATGTTAGCAAGACAATAACCTCTCCAATTCCCAGATGCTTCATTTATTTACAAGGGAGGTAACTGGGAATCAAGGAGGAAATGTATTTTCTCAACACAGCCAGAAAGCAGCAAAACAGAATGCAACCTGCTCTTGCTTCTTAGCAAAATGTTCTTTGTACTATACAATTTATCCAAAATGATTCCCTTTAGTTTCTCTAGTTTTTCCTCTGAGACTTTTTCAGTGTTTGCTAGACAAAATTGGATTTTGTAATGTATTCCTAGAAATAAGGTTATATAAACATGAACTTTAGTCTCAACATTATGTAGGTCTTCCGCATGCAATATTCTCTCCAGGAAAATACTATGTTTCGCCTGTTAAGACTTACAGCCACAGAAATTCAAAGTAGGAATGGACTCTCAAAAAGTTGCTCAATACTGTCAATTCCCAAATGAAACGAAAGTGAAAAATAAAATATAAAGAAGTTAAGTTACTTGCCCAGGGCCATGCTTCTAATAAGTGGCAGAACCACTATCATATTTTTTCCTGATTATAACAGTAAAGAATAAAATAAAAATCCACTGTAAATTCCTACCACACAGAGATAGCTACTATTAAAATATAATTGTGTATTTTTCCAATTGTGTCCATTAAGAGGAGAATCAATAAATAAATTAATTGCAGTATTTATTTGATACCATAATAATTACTACAGTTCTTTTGGGTTTAAATTCAATTTGAGTATTTATTAGATGTGTGCCCTTGGGCAGGTTAATTAATTTACCTGGGCATCAGTTTCCTCATAAATAGGAGAAAATAGTAGCGCTGTTTTTAAGATTAGATGTCGTAATACATAATAATATTGTTTTCCAGTAATCATTATTTAGTGAAGCATAGCTAAATTATTCAGTTCAAATAAGTGAAAATATAGTTTGTGCTTCATTATAACAGGAAACATGTATTTTTACATTTTATAGTCATTCTGTTGTACCATATACATACATATATGCACACATGTATATACACTCTAATTTATATTTTAAAATGTGAATTATATAGAAATAATTTTGTGTTTCTCTCCCCTTTTAAAGAAAGTGGATCTATCAAGTAATCAGAAACTTAAGTTATGTTGACCATAATTTTATGCCAGGAATTGGCATCCTACTGTGCATAAATGTGCAAAAATTGTCATGTTCTGGAACAGAGAATCAGCTCAGTGGAAGCATTTATATCACAAACTCAACCACACCTTGGTCTTCAGCAATTAGATTCACATATGCGTTATAAATTAGAAAAAAATGACAAAGTATAAAAATATAACATTAACTATATATTTTAAATTGTGTATAAATATTAGGAATATATATTATACACAAGCATATATTTGAATTAGGAGTAAATACACTGGATTGTTATCACTGCCTCTCTCTAGAAGTTTTTTTAAAATACACTTTTCTATATTTTATTAATTCCCACTATGAATTGTAAAACTCTTATAATTAGAAAGTTGCTAAAAGAGAAGTCAATCAAGGGATGTGTTCTCCGCTTTATGAATCATTTAGTATATCTGAAACTAAATACCCTTTATATTTGAATACAAAAATGAATCTTTGGGTGTCAAACTTAGACTGATTTAACAAATTACATTGTGCCATGAATTAAGCCACAAATCTGTTTTTGCCTATACTGCTCCAGTGAACTGGTATCCAGTTTTCTCTTTTAATCTCCACTACTCTGTTATCACCCCAAGAAAAAATTTTAACCATCTCTACAGACACAATTTGTTTCTGTTTCTGAACTAAGACTTTTAAAATTATCTACTGAAAATTGAGCACTTCTATCTTTTTGACTCACTGTAGTTTGAACATATATTTGTCATAAACCCGAAACAATTAGTTTGTACTTTTCCAAGTATGTGTCTGTACCCTGAGATCAGAGGCTCTGTCCAATTATCTTTGTTTTCCCAGTACTTGGCAGAATAGGTGAATATTTGTTGAAGATAGGGTTGGAGGGAGAGAGGAGGATGGAAGGAATAAAAGAAATAAGGGAGGGAGGAAATGACAAAAAGAGGGAGGTAGGAAACAATCAAATAAATATTTAGTGACATACAAAGAATAGATACCTCTCATGGAGATTTGAAGCATCCTTGGGAATTTATTTGAGGTGAGTCTACTATTCATATTTTTTCCATGCGTAGACATACTTGTCCAAAAGGCTGAAAAAAAATAAAATTAATGTCATGGGAGAAAACTAGGTGAATCTAAAAATTTAAAAATGAATTGTACATATTGATATACATGCTAGCCTCTGTAAAGAATTTTAGAATTTTTATAACACCTTTCAATTATAGTCTTCTTAAAATCTCAGAGAAACCCAATGACCTAAATATTTATTGCCAGTTTAAAATTAGGAAACTGAGGTTCCAAAGGTAACATGATCGGTTCCAGTTTACACAGCTAAAAAAATGGCAGTTTATATTTTGGTAACACTTATCCAAAGTCTTAGGGGGCTTAACACAAACAAGGTTTATTTCTCATTTGTGTTTTTCCACCATGTATCAGCAGGGAGAAATCACATATTGTAGACTCTCGGCAACCCAGGCTGATGCAGAAGGCACCATCTCAAACATTGCTAGTTATTGCCTCAGAGGGATGGAGAACTCACCATTTCACATCAGCAATTAAACGTTCCACTTCGAAGTGACACATGCCACTTTTACTAACAAACTTATTGGTCACATGGACTGACTCAACCACAACAGGGCCAAGAAATACAATGTTAGCATGTGACTGGAAGTGAAGAGAACTGAAAACTATTTGGCAATATTTTTACCTAGTATCTAATACTCCTGAGTGAGAATTCAAGTACTTTTTTGGTACAAATATAGAAATAACATGCTCTTAAAATTTTAGAATTCTTAAAACTCATGTACATTAAAATAAAAGTATTCTTATAATTGAATAATTTCCTATTCAGAAATAAGTCAGTCCTGAAGCAATCTATTCTGAATCAGATAACTGTATGCAGTTTAGTTCTGTCTGTACCTGCTTTGTCCAACTCTATTTATATTTTTATTTAGAGTTAAGACATATAAACATAATCTGATAAACTGGAGACAGATTATAGAAAGGGACAATAGGAATTCTTCAAGAGAATTTTATTCAGGGATGAAGGAATTGGTATGAACAGAAACTGACCTCTTTCAACATTAAGGTTTTATGTGTATCCATCCTAGCCCCCAGCTATAATTGTGTATAAGACCAGGGAGGATAAAGGGGCTTTGTGTCAATTCCAAGGTCTGTTTCACTAGATAAGTCATGTTTTGAGACTCAAATAAGTCTGCTGTAGAGTAAGTATTTTTACAACTTAACATATCCTTTACAAGTGCAGGCATGCTTATATCTTGGCAACAGTATTGCTGGTTCATGCCATCTTAGGCTACTGGAAATGATGCCATTGTAAAGCCAAAACCTTTAAGTAGGTTTGGAGTCCAGCAGCTAGGAAAGCCTCACCAGACTAGCAAAAAGGGTTGTGACAAAAGAAAATCACAAAGAGCTCGTATTCAGTAAATAGTGCCGGTAGAAATCGAACCAATGCCAAAGGCATGGAGATGTAGCTTCTTGGAGCAGAATCTGTATAGAACAGTTGAGGTTAGTGCCTGTAGAATCCTGAATTGGTTAATAACAATTAGTTAATTTCCACAAAGATTCATTCACTGTATGTCTACTAAATACCTATTCTTTGCAAATCATGGTCCTAAATTTTTCTAGGTGTTGGACAACACTAGGTAAGCAAATAAATTTTCTACTCTCATGGAGCTAAAATTTAAGAGGAGGAGAGAAAATATAAGTACATGAGGAAATAAAGTAATTTTAGATATTCACCTCCAGGATGTAAAAGAAAGGAATCTTAAGGATGACTTCTAGGGTTTGGTGAATGGTTATGCCATTTAATGTAAAAGCATAAGAGTTTCATAAGAGTTCCAAAATCAAGTGCTCAGTTTGGGACAAGTAGATTTTGAGATGCTGACAAGATATTAGTGGAAATGTTAACTGGGCAGTGGCATTCAGGAGCTTGATGGACAGTCATATGTCTGCACTGCAACAAGCACTGAATTAGAGGTAGGAGCATTGGTAGTGCAGCCTGGAGTAAAAATAAAGCTGGCATCCAGTGGCTGCCTGGACTGATTCATAGTTCATATAACCCATCTCTTGTGTCTCCCATAGATGTGTCCAATATTGGCATATAAGTGATGCATCCCAATAACGTGTCCCTATGTTATTTTCACTGTACAATTTATTTCACAATTAATATTTAGTCAATGTCTACAGATAAGTGATGTTTTCTTAGGGGAGACACTGTGGTATAATGAAAGGTTACTAGGTGTGGAGCCAAAGTGTGATAATTCTCCTTCAATGAATAACTTGTTACTTCAACTGCTGGAAGTCCTATTGGCAGACAATCTTCAGCTGTCAGCACCTTCAGAGATTGCTTCAGCCACAGAGAGCCACTTTTCTCAAGGTCATGCTCCTTTCCAGGGTGGCCCACATTCAATTACTGATCTATTGGTCTATGCGGGAATATGTATGCTGTGGCATCTAAGCCCAACTTGGGACCACTCTGCAGGAAAATGCAGTCTAGCCTAGTGGGGCTGGCAGTCATTAGGCCTTTATTGCAACTCAGCTTCTGCTCAGTCCTGCTGCTAGCCTCCCATTCACAAGTGTTGGTGCCAAGGGCACTCTTTTATAAATTCCTGCTCACTACACACTATCCTGACACCTGCTCTCTGGGGAACCCAGCTTGCCGCACAGAGACTATTTCTATTTTATTATTTACCATGTAAATATACTTGTGGTTGTTTGACAGGTTGGCAACATTTTTGACACTCTTCCCAGAAAAGTTGAAATCTCCATTCCCTACTTGTGAAACTAGGTGGATCTTTGCTACTGCTTCAACAAACAGAGGAATATGGTGGGGAAGGAGGCTGTGTGATGTGTAATTTATGAAGCTAGGGAGCAAACGACATGAGATTTCTGCTGGTCCCTCTTGGGACATTCATTCTTGGAGCCTTTGGTTCACATGCACAAAGCCCAGCTACCCTGAAGTTGCTCTGCAGAGAGACCATGGAGAGAAAACAGAGGGTGTTATGTCTGAGAATCCCCAACTATTCTAGATCCCAGATGTTTGCATTATTTCAGATCAGGCATCAAACATGTGAATAAAGCCTTTGAGGTGCCCTCAGCCCCAACCATCAATGACCACAACTGCATGAGAGACTCCAAACAAGGATTGACTAGCTAAGCCCAGGGAACCCTCAGGTGAGAAAAAAAAAATTAGTTATTGTTTTAAGTCATTGTTTTAGGATGGTTTGTTCACACCTATAAATAGTTGTAACAATAATTAAATTATTTTAATTCTCTCAGCCTCAATTTCTCCGTGATATGGAAATAATTTTATTAAGACCTTCTGAACTTATTGCACTAGCAAGTTTTGGAAATAACAGTAACAGCATATGGAAATTTGCTTTATAAGCTGTAAGACACATTAATTAGAGGTACAGTTTATTATAATTATCATGATAAATCCTCATTAACGTGGAATGGAATATACAGAATACCAAAAAATAATGATTCCTTATCTCAAGGAGTAACAATATTGGCTCTCAGTTTATAATCATTTATTCTAACCACAAAAAAAAAGTAAACAGAAGGGTCTGGAATGGGAAAGGGAAAATGGAAATCAAAAATGGATTTAAAAGCAATAATGTAATATTTATTTTTCCTTATCTATCCCTTCTGTACAGCTCAGATCAAAAGAGTATTTTTAGGTATATTTGCAGAAGACAAAACTTTGTCCTCTCTGCAAGCTTCAAGCATGGAAATTTGGCACTTAACAGTTCTCTCTTTTACATTCACTAAATGTTGCTCCTACTGCCCTCCTCTATTTGTTCTCTGCCCTACATATTTTGTATGCCTTTATCTCTAAGTATATATAAACACCTTTAAAGAAATAGTCCAGGGATTCTTCATAGTTGTGCCCTAAGAATAACTGTCAGAGTACTTTGTAAACAGAAGGCACCTAACACATGTTTACAAAATAAACTCCAAAGATTGCAAATACAATTTTAAACATACTAAAGGATCAATCAATGATTACTTATTACTAATCTACTTTTTACTTAATTGAAAATTAGAAATTCAACTACCAGTTTAAATGGATTTTTCTTTTTTTAATTTCATATTATAGGTTCCAAGATTTCCCCCAAGTCTTCACTAGTGTAACCTGCCAAATATTCCAATTCTCCTAACTCCTGCTCCACCAGGCACATTTTGAGATTGCCTTTTCTGAGCCCCTTGTTATGAAGAGTTGTAGCAAATTCTGAGTATAAATGATGTATATCACTTTGGGTGTAACATTTAAGTCATAGATCTAAACCCTCCCAAACTTTTTGTTCCCTCTGGCAATGATTTGCAAGATTCTAGGTGGTAGCTGCCCCACTGACTAGCTTCCATAGTGACTATGAGCAGAAATACCTTCTCTTCTGACGTGAAATGAACATGGAGCATCAATAAAAATAAGTCATTGTTACTTTTTAAGCCCTTGAGGTTTGTTTTCTGTTATTGTTTTTCATTTGTTTTGTTTTGTTTATCACAGCATAATTTCTTGATATAGTCTTAAGTGTAGATAGACTATACACTTGGTGATTGAAACTGATTGATGGGTTTGGCAAAGCCTGAGAGCAGAAGAATCACAGCCCTGGTACAATTTCTGTCCTTTCCAGTTATTTGTCAGTGGCATCTAAATTGGTTTAGTAAATCAGCACTAATCTTGAAATTCCACATTGTTACCATAGAGACCACAAGTCAGTACTTGTAATGACTGAGTCATATGTACTTTTATGCTTTCCAAAGTCTATGTTATTTCTGTTAAAATAGCCTATTGTATCTCAAATTATGTCTGGAGTTGTCTTAGATGAGTTCCCCAGAAAAGACTCTGAGACAAAGATTTGTATTCAGAAAGTTTAGCTGGGAGTGCTATCCAGAACACACATGACCAAGTGAAGAAAACATACTTGTCCAGAGGGAGATGCTGAACTGCAGTGCAATCAGAACAAAGACCTTAGCTGATGGCATGGGGAGCATTTAGATGGCCCTTTATAGCTGTCCTGGTTGAAACAAATGGTATGGACTCTTGTGTCTCTGCATCAACCAGTCATTGGATACAGGTGACCCCAGGGGAGAAAATGTAACTTTCAGCTAGGCAAAGCCTGGGAAGGAACTCAATGATGAGCTGTCACCAGCCAACACTCTTGCCGAATGAAGGAATTTATGCCTGTGTCCTGAAGAGGGATTCTGCAGGATGCAACACAGCAACCACTGTAAAAGCAATGAAAGTTTCTAATGAAATCTTTGGCAACCTGCCACCAGGTTATCTCCTGTTAAAACCATTACTACAGTTCTGTCCACCATGATCTGTCCACTGAATTGCTGTTTCCCTGTCTCCAAGCATCAAATGCATACCTAACCTAAAGAATTCAGCTCAAACATCATCTAGTAAAATCCTCCAAAAAAAACCTCTCCTGATGATGTTACCAACCATGATTTTTTTTTTTTTTTCTTCTTGTGGACTTTCTTGGCATTCTATGCCAAAACTGTTTCATAAGTTTGCTTCATGTAAGAAAAAAGCCCTCTAAGAGGATGACTATGGAGCTGATGCTCAAACCTGAGGTATAAAGAAACCAAGATGGAGGTTGATAGAGGTGGGAGAAATAACTTGACATATTCAGTAGGAGATTCTTTAGGTCTCATTTGTTCCTCTAGGGTCCCACACAGATAACACTAGCACTGAGTCCCAAAGTGTCCTGTAGTCCAGGGCTATGTTTTCTAAGCCAGATTCTTCTCTTTTCACCATACTGTATGAATTGCTTCCCCATTAATATTCCCAAAGGTTTAGTAAAGGATTTTTCTAAAGTTCCTTTCTTGACTTGCCCTTGCTTCAGAATCTTAAAAGGAGAGATCATTTCGATTCCTTCTTAGGGCTTTTGTGCCCCTTCCCCACTCATGACTCCATCCCCATCTGTTGCCAGAAAGGGGTCCTGATCCAGACCCCAAAAGAAGATTCTTGGACCTTGCACAAGAAAGAATTCAGGGCGAGTCCATAGAGTAAAGTGAAAACAAGTTTATTAGGAAAGTAAAGAAATAAAAGAATGGCTATTCCATAGGCAGAGCAGTGGAATGGGCTGCTCAACTGATTATACTTATAGTTATTGTTTGATTATATGCTAAACAAGGGATGGATTATTCATGAGTTTCCTGGGAAAGGGGTAGGCAATTCCCAGAACTGAGGGTTCCTCGCCTTTTAAGACCATATAGGGTAACTTGCTGACATTGCCATGGCATTTGTAAACCATCATGGTGCTAGTGAAAGTGTCTTTTAGCATGCTAATGCATTATAATTAGCGTATAATGAGGAATGAGGACTACCGGAGGTCACTTTCATCACATCTTGATTTTGGTGAGTTTTGGCCAGCTTCTGTACCACATCCTTTTATCAGCAAGGTCTTTATGACCTATCTTGTGCCAAACTCTTATTTCATCCTGTAACTAAGAATGCCTAACCTCCTGGGAATGCAGTCTAGTAAGTCTCAGCCTCACTTTACCAAGCCTCTATTCAGGATGAACTTGCTCTGGTTCAAACATCTCTGACATATTTCCCCCCTCCCTTTTATAAGGGAACCCTTAATCTTAAGGGTTGTAGAGGGACAAATATTCATCTTCTGTAACATCTTCAGGCTGAAGAGGTGTGATGATATTCCTGCCTATTGGAGTCTCTTGTATTCAGGGTAGAGAGGAGCTCAGTCAGAAAGCATAGGTATGGCGAGAGCCACTCATAACTCTGAGTTCCAACAAAATGTGGTATCTGAAAGATGAATAAGTATTTAATTCAAGAAAACATTCAGTAAGTTTATTCTGCATTCCTATACAAAGAGTACAATGGTAATAAATTCCACATCAGTAAAGCAAAATAAGGAAAATTATCCCCTGTAAACTAAATAAGAAGCCTTTCCATGAACCGGACCACTGTTGGAACTGAGCTGATATGGGATCGCTCACTGAGTACCCAGAGGTAGAATACTGATCTGGATTTTTACATTACCCATCCCTCTTGTTTCTTCTGAGCTGCAGCCAGAGATCACTGGTTGGTTTACAGGAATAAGCAGGGTAAGTCTAAATTGCAACAACAGCAACAACAAAACCCTCAAAAATAACTGATGAGACTAGAATCTAATAGGGTGCACCATAGTTTTAGAAACATATTTTTTCTCTTTCCAGTCTCCTATTTTTACTAAAGACAAATCATAGTAAGACTGACTTACTTTATTATACTTGGACTGATTATTTATATAAAGTGCAGCAAGAATGATTATTTTTCACATAGGCTTTTTACATTAGTTTTAATGCAACTTTGTTCCATAGAAGGAATCTCAAATAAGACCTTTTTTAAAGCCAAGCCCAGACATGGGTTTTTACTGTCAAATACCTATGTGAGTTGGCTCCTCCTGAGGTCCCAAGATAACTTGGGGCTCCTGGGTCTGTCAGAAAATTACATTCTTTACATATCACACGTCAAGAAAATTACATTCTTTACATACCACAGGTCAAAGGATTTTTCTAAAGTTCCTTTATTGACTTGCTCTTGCTTCAGAACCTTAAAAGGAGAGATCATTTCTATTCCTTCTTAGGGCTTTTGTGCCCCTTCCCCACTCACGACTCCATCCCCATCTGTTACCAGAAAGGGATCCTGATCCAGACCCCAGGAGAGGTCTATACAGGGACTGCGTAGACAAGCTATGAGGCCAGTTTTCCCAAAGGGCTTTTACTGGCTCTACAAGTTAAGCATGCCATTACAGTCAAAGTCTTAGTAAAATAATCGGTTTCTCCAATTGTGTCCTGTTACAAAAGAAAACAAATTCTTATTGCACTTATGCAAATAACTATATTATCATAAGTTAAGAATACTCACAGGTGGTTTCCAAATTCTGGAGAAATCAGGCAGCGAGAAACAAATACGCTCCCAATTTTGTTCACAGGAGTATACTTGTATTAGTTCATTTTCATACTGCTATGAAGAAATACCTGAGATTGAGTAATTTATAAAGAAAAAGAGGTTGCGTGGACTTACAGTCCCCTTCCCTGGGGAGGCCTCACAATCATGGTAGAAGATGAAAGAGGAGCAAAGGCATGTCTTACATGGTGGCAGGCAAGAGAGTGTGTGCAGGAGAACTACCCTTTATAAAACCATCAGGTCTCCTAAGACTTACTCACTATCACGAGAACAGCATGGGAAAAACCCACCCCATGATTCAATTACCTCCCAATGGGTCCCTGCCATGACACATGGGGATTGTGGGAGCTACATTTCAAGATGAGATTTGGGTGGGGACACAGCCAAACCATATCAGTAATTTACTCAATTGTTAAAAGCTGTAAATAGCCCAAAACAAAAGTTTTCTTGGCTCTGAGAAACAAAGGATCAGCAATGTTTTCAGCCAAAAGCCAAAAAAAGATTACTTCAGGCTTCTATTAGTTCAGTCCATGCAATTAACTCCTGTTCTGCTTGATATTCATGAACAGTTCAGCCCTCCATGAGAGTTCTGAAAGTTTTTCGTCTATTATAATGTCACAATCTTCAGAGTTATCAGAAACCTGCATTCAAGAGCACCTGTCAAAGTCTTATAGCTGATTATAAACCACCTTTTGAAGAGGATCAAAATAATACAACAATTGTCTGTGGATGACAAAAAGTCTTAGGACAGTCACTATTAAAGCCACAATTGACAAGAAAATTTTGGTTACTTCTGTGGCATACAACAATTTTTCATAATAATTATGACTATTAATAACATGCACTAAATCATAGCAGAATTATAGGAGTTTCCAATAGTTTTGGAACACATACCTAAAACTTATTTACACAAATAAATCTTTTGCTCCTTAATAGAGGGAAGACTTAGCTTTCCAAACAATCTGACTATTTCCTTCCCCAGGACAACAAAACTATTTTAATATTTTTTAATATAACATGAAAATCTTGTTCAACAGAGGAAGCCAAATTTCACCTTTACATTAATGCAGTATTGATGCCAAACCTAATTCTTAATAAAACCTTATAGACAAATTTATCCAATCTTAATCAGTTCGATCATAAGGTAAGATTCTCATAAACCTTTTATAACTCTTTACAATTTTTTGTTAAAGAGAAGATCAGTGTTCTAAGAAAACCCTGTTGTGCTTTTATTCCAATGTTCAATTTATGAAAAAACCTGAATACCCCCTTTAATTGTAGCTAATATGTTCACACACAGAATTTCTTTTTTTTTTTTTTT
>NC_045447.1:34972494-34972904 GCF_002776525.5 Piliocolobus tephrosceles | reverse complement strand
TAAGAATGATGGTTTCCAGCTGCATCCATGTCCCTACAAAGGATGCAAACTCATCCTTTTTTATGGCTGCATAGTATTCCATGGTGTATATGTGCCACATTTTCTTAATCCAGTCTGTCACTGATGGACATTTGGGTTGATTCCAAGTCTTTGCTATTGTGAATAGTGCCGCAATAAACATACGTGTGCATGTGTCTTTGTAGTAGAATAATTTATAATCCTTTGGGTATATACCCAGTAGTGGGATGGCTGGGTCATATGGTACATCTAGTTCTAGATCCTTGAGGAATTGCCATACTGTTTTCCATAATGGTTGAACTAGTTTACAATCCCACCAACAGTGTAAAAGTGTTCCTATTTCTCCACATCCTCTCCAATACCTGTTGTTTCCTGATTTTTTAATGATTGCC
>NC_045447.1:34910851-34972094 GCF_002776525.5 Piliocolobus tephrosceles | reverse complement strand
CAATAAACATACGTGTGCATGTGTCTTTATAGCAGCATGATTTATAATCCTTTGGGTATATACCCAGTAGTGGGATGGCTGGGTCATATGGTACATCTAGATCTAGATCCTTGAGGAATCGCCATACTGTTTTCCATAATGGTCGAACTAGTTTACAATCCCACCAACAGTGTAAAAGTGTTCCTATTTCTCCACATCCTCTCCAGCCCCTGTTGTTTCCTGACTTGTTAATGATTGCCATTCTAACTGGTGTGAGATGGTATCTCATTGTGGTTTTGATTTGCATTTCTCTGATGGCCAGTGATGATGAGCATTTTTTCATGTGTCTGTTGGCTGTATGAATGTCTTCTTTTGAGAAATGTCTGTTCATACCCTTTCCCCACTTTTTGATGGGGTTGTTTGCTTTTTTCTTATAAATTTGTTTGAGTTCTTTGTAGATTCTGGATATTAGCCCTTTGTCAGATGAGTTGATTGCAAAAATTTTCTCCCATTCTGTAGGTTCCCTGTTCACTCTGATGGTAGTATCTTTTGCTGTGCAGAAGCTCTTTAGTTTAATCATATCCCATTTGTCAATTTTGGCTTTTGCTGCCATTGCTTTTGGTGTTTTAGACATGAAGTACTTGCCCATGCCTATGTCCTGAATGGTACTACCTAGGTTTTCTTCTAGGGTTTTTATGGTATTAGGTCTAACATTTAAGTCTCTAAACCATCTTGAATTAATCTTTGTATAAAGAGTAAGGAAAGGATCCAGTTTCAGCTTTCTACTTATGGCTAGCCAATTTTCCCAGCACCATTTATTAAATAGGGAGTCCTTTCCCCAGTTCTTGTTTCTTTCAGGTTTGTCAAAGATCAGATGGCTGTAGATGTGTGGTATTATTTCTGAGGACTCCGTTCTGTTCCATTGGTCTATATCACTGTTTGGTACCAGTACCATGCTGTTTTGGTTACTGTAGTCTTGTAGTATAGTTTGAAGTCAGGTAGCATGATGCCTCTAGCTTTGTTCTTTTGACTTAGGATTGTCTTGGAAATGCGGGCTCTTTTTGGTTCCATATGAAATTTAAAGCCGTTTTTTCCAATTCTGTGAAAAAACTCAATGGTAGCTTGAGGGGG
The DNA here is from genome assembly GCF_002776525.5 of Piliocolobus tephrosceles. NCBI lineage: Eukaryota > Metazoa > Chordata > Mammalia > Primates > Cercopithecidae > Piliocolobus > Piliocolobus tephrosceles. The sequence goes on along the minus strand of NC_045447.1, from coordinate 34,970,984 downwards.
ATGGCACTGAATCTATAAATAACCTTGGGCAGTATGGCCATTTTCACGATATTGATTCTTCCTATCCATGAGCATGTTATGTTCTTTCATTTGTTTGTGTCCTCTTTTATTTCACTAAGCAGTGGTTTGTAGTTCTCCTTGAAGAGGTCCTTCACATCCCTTGTAAGTTGGATTCCTAGGTATTTTATTCTCTTTGAAGCAATTGTGAATGGAAGTTTATTCATGATTTGGCTCTCTGTTTGTCTGTTACTGGTGTATAAGAATGCTTGTGATTTTTGCACATTAATTTTGTATCCTGAGACTTTGCTGAAGTTGCTTATCAGCTTAAGGAGATTTTGGGCTGAGACAATGGGGTTTTCTAAATATACAATCACGTCATCTGCAAACAGGGACAATTTGACTTCTTCTTTTCCTAACTGGATACTCTTGATTTCTTTCTCTTGCCTGATTGCCCTAGCCAGAACTTCCAACACTATGTTGAATAGGAGTGGTGAGAGAGGGCATCCCTGTCTTGTGCCAGTTTTCAAAGGGAATGCTTCCAGTTTTTGCCCATTCAGTATGATATTGGCTGTGGGTTTGTCATAAATAGCTCTTATTATTTTGAGGTACATTCCATCAATACCGAATTTATTGAGCGTTTTTAGCATGAAGGGCTGTTGAATTTTGTCAAAAGCCTTTTCTGCATCTATTGAGATAATCATGTGGTTCTTGCCTTTGGTTCTGTTTATATGCTGGATTACGTTTATTGATTTGCAAATGTTGAACCAGCCTTGCATCCCAGGGATGAAGCCCACTTGATCATGGTGGATAAGCTTTTTGATGTGCTGCTGAATCTGGTTTGCCAGTATTTTATTGAGGATTTTTGCATCGATGTTCATCAGGGATATTGGTCTAAAATTTTCTTTTTTTGTTGTGTCTCTGCCAGGCTTTGGTATCAGGATGATATTGGCCTCATAAAATGAGTTAGGGAGGATTCCCTTGTTTTCAATTGATTGGAATAGTTTCAGAAGGAATGGTACCAGCTCCTCCTTGTACCTCTGGTAGAACTCAGCTGTGAATCCATCTGGTCCTGGACTTTTTTTGGTTGGTAGGCTATTAATTATTGCCTCAAATTCAGAGCCTGCTATTGGTCTATTCAAGGATTCAACTTCTTCCTGGTTTAGTCTTGGAAGAGTGTAAGTGTCCAGGAAATTATACAGTTCTTCTAGATTTTCTAGTTTATTCGCGTAGAGGTGTTTATAGTATTCTCTGATGGTAGTTTGTATTTCTGTGGGGTCCATGGTGATATCCCCTTTATCATTTTTTATTGCGTCTATTTGATTCTTCTCTCTTTTCTTCTTTATTAGTCTTGCTAGCGGTCTGTCAATTTTGTTGATTTTTTCAAAAAACCAACTCCTGGATTCATTGATTTTTTGGAGGGTTTTTTGTGTCTCTATCTCCTTCAGTTCTGCTCTGATCTTAGTTATTTCTTGCCTTCTGCTAGCTTTTGAATGTGTTTGCTCTTGCTTCTCCAGTTCTTTTAATTGTGATGTTAGAGTGTCAATTTTAGATCTTTCCAGCTTTCTCTTGTGGGCATTTAGTGAGTGCTTTACTTCCAATTATGTGGTCAATTTTGGAATAAGTGCGATGTGGTGCTGAGAAGAATGTATATTCTGTTGACTTGGGGTGGAGAGTTCTATAGATGTCTATTAGGTCCGCTTGGTGCAGAGATGAGTTCAATTCCTGGATATCCTTGTTAACTTTCTGTCTCGTTGATCTGTCTAATGTTGACAGTGGAGTGTTGAAGTCTCCCATTATTATTGTATGGGAGTCTAAGTCTCTTTGTAAGTCTCTAAGGACTTGCTTTATGAATTTGGGTGCTCCTGTATTAGGTGCATATATATTTAGGATAGTTAGCTCTCCCTGTTGAATTGACCCTTTTACCATTATGTAATGGCCTTGTTTGTCTCTTTTGATCTTTGATGGTTTAAAGTCTATTTTATCAGAGACTAGGATTACAACCCCTGCTTTTTTATGTTCTCCATTTGCTTGGTAGATCTTCCTCCATCCCTTTATTTTGAGCCTATGTATGTCTCTGCATGTGAGATGGGTCTCCGGAATACAGCAGACTGATGGGTCTTGAGTCTTTATCCAGTTTGCCAGTCTGTGTCTTTTAATTGGAGCATTTAGTCCATTAACATTTAAGGTTAATATTGTTATGTGTGAACTTGATCCTGCCATTATGATATTAACTGGTTATTTTCCTCGTTAGTTGATGCAGTTTCTTCCTAGCCTCAATGGTCTTTACGTTTTGGCATGTTTTCGCAATGGCTGGTACCGGTTGTTCCTTTCCATGTTTAGGGCTTCCTTCAGGGTCTCTTGTAAGGCAGGCCTGGTGGTGACAAAATCTCTAAGCATTTGCTTATCTGTAAAGGATTTTGTTTCTCCTTCACTGATGAAACTTAGTTTGGCTGGATATGAAATTCTGGGTTTAAAATTATTTTCTTTAAGAATGTTGAATATTGGCCCCCACTCTCTTCTGGCTTATAGAGTTTCTGCCGAGAGGTCTGCTGTTAGTCTGATGGGCTTCCCTTTGTGGGTAACCCGACCTTTCTCTCTGGCTGCCCTTAAGATTTTTTCCTTCATTTCCACTTTGGTGAATCTGGCAATTATGTGTCTTGGAGTTGCTCTTCTCGAGGAGTATCTTTGTGGTGTTCTCTGTATTTCCTGAATTTGAATGTTGGCCTGCCCTACTAGGTTGGGGAAGTTCTCCTGGATGATATCCTGAAGAGTGTTTTCCAACTTGGTTCCATTTTCCCCCTCACTTTAAGGCACCCCAATCAGACGTAGATTTGGTCTTTTTACATAATCCCATACTTCTTGCAGGCTTTGTTCATTTCTTTTTCTTCTTTTTTCTTTTGGTTTCTCTTCTCGCTTCATTTCATTCAGTTGATCCTCAATCGCTGATACTCTTTCTTCCAGTTGATCAAGTTGGTTACTGAAGCTTGTGGATTTGTCACGTATTTCTCGTGTCATGGTTTTCATCTCTGTCATTTCATTTATGACCTTCTCTGCATTAATTATTCTAGCTATCAATTCTTCCACTCTTTTTTCAAGATTTTTAGTTTCTTTGCGCTGGGTATGTAATTCCTCCTTTAGCTCTGAGAAGTTTGATGGACTGAAGCCTTCTTCTCTCATCTCGTCAAAGTCATTCTCTGACCAGCTTTGATCCATTGCTGGCGATGAGCTGCACTCCTTTGCAGGGGGAGGTGCACTCTTATTTTTTGAATTTCCAGCTTTTCTGTCCTGCTTCTTCCCCATCTTTGTGGTTTTATCTGCCTCTGGTCTTTGATGTTGGTGACGTACTGATGGGGTTTTGGTATAGGTGTTCTTCCTGTTTGATAGTTTTCCTTCTAATAGTCAGGACCCTCAGCTGTAGGTCTGTTGGACATTGCTTGAGGTCCCCTCCAGACCCTGTTTGCCTGGGTATCAGCAGCAGAGGTTTCAGAAGATAGAATATTGCTGAACAGCGAGTGTACCTGTCTGATTCTTACTTTGGAAGCTTCCTCTCAGGTGTGTACTCCACCCTGTGAGGTGTGGGGTGTCAGACTGCCCCTAGTGGGGGATGTCTCCCAGTTAGGCTACTCAGGGTTCAGGGACCCACTTGAGCAGGCAGTCTGTCCGTTCTCAGATCTCAACCTCCATGTTGGGAGATCCACTGCTCTCTTCAAAGCTGTCAGACAGAGTCGTTCGGGTCTGCACAGGCCTCTGCTGCTTCCCCTGTTGTTTTTTAGCTGTACCCTGTCCCCAGTGGTGGAGTCTACAGAGACAGGCAGGTTTCCTTGAGCTGCTGTGAGCTCCACCCAGTTCGAGCTTCCCAGCGACTTTGTTTACCTACTTAAGCCTCAGCAATGGTGGATGCCCCTCCCCCAGCCTCGCTGCTGCCTTGTGGTTAGATCGCAGACTGCTGTGTTAGCAATGAGGGAGGCTTCGTGGCCGTGGGACCCTCCTGGCCTGGTGTGGGTATAATCTCCTGGTGTGCCCGTTTGCTTAAAGTGCAGTATTGGGGTGGGAATTACCCGATTTTCCAGGTGTTGTGTGTCTCAGTTCGCCTGGCTAGGAAAAGGGATTCCCTTCCCCCTTGCGCTTCCCAGGTGAGGCAATGCCTCGCCCTGCTTCAGCTCTCGCTGGTCGGGCTGCAGCAGCTGACCAGCACCAATTGTCCGGCACTCCCTAGTGAGATGACCCCAGTACCTCAGTTGAAAATGCAGAAATCACCGGTCTTCTGTGTCGCTCACGCCGGAAGTTGGAGACGGGAGCTGTTCCTATCCGGCCATCTTGCTCCGCCCTACCTCCAGAATTTCTTTTATAAGATTAATTGTTCACAAAACTTCCACAACTTGTTTAAACCTTCATCTTTTTTCTATATAGCTTGAAAAAAAATTTTAAGCCTCTAAACTAGGCCAAAAAAAAAATCCATATTCCCATGCCTTCTTATAATTTTTTTTTTACCAAAAACACGTCACTGTCCTTACACACATTGCACATAAAACTGTTTATTCAGTAGACTCAATTAAATGTTACAGTGCTAACTGAGCAACTTTTATTTTTGGTGAAAAATCTGGTAAGTAAGGATTTTAATTATCTATCAAGTGTGGAGCCTAAGACACTAGAGAGAAATCCCGATAAGGTCCTTTTTCAGCATAGCCAGGGGGGCATGGCTAACTCCACATGTTCCCATGCCTTACCCGGAATCTAATGGCTCCAAAGCAGGTAAGTTGAACAATTATCAAGTTAAAGAAGCAGTTTATGATATTAAAGTATTTGGCAAACCTAAATCTGACTGGGCTAATTTAGCCAAATGTCTTTATTTTACCAATAATCTTTAAAACTATCTGTAATTCCTAAATATTACTAAAGTTACATGAATTAAAAGGCGTTTGTTTTTATTTTTCTGACAATATTTGCTTTAATTACCTATTATCTTTAAACCAATTAATCAGAGCTCTTTTATGTATAAACATCACACATGCATGTAAATATGCAGACAGACAGAAAATTCAGTACTTGTAAGATTTTCCATTTGCAAGTTTCTTAATTGGATTGCTGGCTTTAGGGTGGAGCCCTTGGAGAAATAGGACTGGGAAAGCATGCAGTTTCCAGGGCCTAATAAGCAGGCACAGCTGGAAGGCAAAACAGAGCCCCAAAATTAAGGGTCTCATTTTTATATTAGATCCTGGATCTCCAAAGAAAAGAGGGAATTAGGTATGAGATCATGTCATTTGCAGGGACATGGATGAAGCTGGAAGCCCTCATTCTCAGCCAACTAACACAGGAACAGAAAACCAAACTCCACATGTTCTCACTTATAAGTGGGAGCTGAACAATGAGAACACATGAATACAGGGAGAGGAACAACACACACTGGGGCCTGTTGGGGAGAGCATCAGGATAAACAGCTAATGCATGCGGGGCTTAATACCTAGGTGATGGGTTGATAGGTGCAGCAAACCACCATGCCATATGCTTACCAATGTAACAAACTTGCACATCCTGCACATGTATCCCAGAACTTAAATTTTTAAAAAGAGGGAATCAGCCCATCTCCCATGGGAGTCTTATCTCTCAGTGGGGAATGGGGACAGTTTCAAACTTTCTAGGTGGCCAAGAATATGATTCTCTAATCCAAACATGCAAAGTACCAAGTATCTCCCCATAACTGCCATTAGCCTCCCCAAAAGTATATTTCCTACCTAGTTATTACACACCAAACTCTCTCATAATGCAAAGTAATTTCTGATACCCCTAAAAGTCAATAATGTCAGACATCACAGTGCAAAACAGAGGAGAGCCTTAGATTTTGAGAGGGATCTATCTGATTTCAATTTCTGGGTTTTCATGAAGAAAGCAGAGGTTTTTCCCCAAACAGGGTCTGTGGTGCTTCCTGTTTTTCCCAAGGAGTCCCAGGCTATTAGAGCTTGAATATACTCTTTTAATGAAGCTGACTTTTAACCATAGCATTCTTAAAATAAAAAAAAAAAAAAAAAAAATCTCATTATCAGACTCTAGCCAGGCAAACAGCAAATACTTCTAGCTTTTGAACTTTACCAAAAGTAACCTCCCAGGTACTCATAAAAAAGAAAATTCAAGAAAGGAAGTCAGAAGTTGTTCTACAGCACTGGGCAGTCTCCATTGCTTTTCCCAGAAGGAGTCTAGAGCAGCCAAAAGCCTTTTAACTGCTCAATATAATTTTTAGGGGTATGATATGAACCCCAAAGTTCCTGTCCTCTGGATGACAGAGACAAAGAGGAAGTACTGTCACATGGTTATAAGGTCAAACTCCCAAGAACATAAAACAAGACAAGAGGGAAACTTCAGTTTTGTTTTGTTTTGTTTTGTTTCAGGGACCTGAAGCAAAGTTTGTAAGTGACCAGTTTGATGGGCTGTCTTGAACAGCAGTCTTATAGGGTGTATTAGTTAGGGTTTTCTGAAGGTACAGTACTAACAGGATAGATGAATAGATGAATGGGGAATTTTTTGGGAGAGTTGTCTCACATGATTACAAGGTGAAGTCCCACAATAGGCCATTGGCAAGCTGAGGGGCCAGGAAGCCAGTCCCAGTCCCAAAACCTGAACAGTAGGGAAGCTAATAGTGCAGCCTTCAGTCTGTAGCTGAAGATCCAAGAGCTGCTGACGAATCACTGGTGTAAGTCCAAGAGTCCAAAAGCTAAAGAACTTGGAGTCTGATGTTCAAGGCCAGAAAGCATCCAGCATGGGAGAAACATGGAGGCCAGAAGACTCAGCCAGTTTAGTCTTTCCACATTCCTCTGCCTGCTTTTATCCTAGCCAAGCTGGCAGCTGAATAGATGGTACCCATCCAGAATGAGGGCAAGTCTGCCTCTCCCAGTCCACCAACTCAAATGTTAATCTCCTTTGGCAGCACCCTCACAGACACACCCAAGAACAATACTTTGCATCCTTCAATACAATCAATTTAACACTCAGTATTAACCACCACATGGGGGCTTAACCCTGTATTCTATCCTAAGGTACCCCTTCTTCTGACAGAACAATATGGAAAGGAAAATGTATAGGACAAAGTACACCAAATTCACTACAGCTTAAGATGAACTTAATGGAAAAATTCTTTTTCCTATTAATTAAAACTTCACAAGAAATAAACAGTGATATTTACCATTCCTATAACTTGTTTGCACCGACAGGCCAGAAGTCTGAATGGTAAGAACCTTACCCTTTCGCTGGCATGCTAGGCTTCTGATTTCCCTTTCCCTGAGCAGCCCTAGTGACCTGTCTTGTGGCACTATAGCCCTAGGGGCCAAACCACAACACAAAGGAAAATCACCTTTTTCCATTTCATGAAACCATAGGCAAAAGCCTCTAAATTTTGTAAGATGTCACCCAAGAGATTGAATTGGGGTAACCAAATTAACATTTTCCAAAGAGCAAAATACATGTGACAAAATACATGTGACAAAACATAGACATTAGCCACTCTGCTTAGCACCCAGTATCAAACTGGCAAGGCTCAAACATGACTCTGGTTGGGCCTTGTCATCTTTGACCCACTCAAAGTGGTGTGGAATGATCTTCTGACCAGGAGTTTCAACATGTGGTCTCTGAGCAAACTGAAACCACAGACAGTTGCCCTGAGTAACAGAAAAGATAGAAAACAGAAAAGAAAGAAAAGGAGAACGGCGTTGCCTGCAGCAGGGTGGGCAAAACGAGGAGCTCAGGGAGGTCAGAGAAAGACCCAGTCATTGCAGAATCTAAAGTTCGGGTGGCCAATTGTCTCATTAGCTTTCAAGTTTTCCCCATATCCAATGATCCTATATACACCTAATCCTGTCACCCACAGCCATCAGCAAAGAGTGCAAGGCAGATTAATCCAAAGAGAATAACAGTTAATATACTATAATGTCAAATCCATTTTTAATCAAGAAGGACTTCTAATCCCCTTAATCCTAGGAAGGACTCTAACATTCCTAATTTGGGCCTTGAATCTAAGTTCCATCAAGTGTCCTTGCCTTTTATGAAGAGGGGCCTTTAAGCCGTCTGTCTTAGGAGAGACTCTAACTCTCCTAAGTTGGGCTTCTAACCCAATTCCATCCTTTAACCAGGGAAAATGGTTCCTACCACTTACCCAAAGTCATCCAATTAGTGCTCTAATCTATTTCCTTTGGATAGGGAGTCTCCTTAGTTTAACCACTTTGTGGTCACCAGGAAGATGTTATCAGAAAAGGGTCCTGATTAAGACTTTAAGCGAGGGTTCTTGGACCTCATGTAGGAAAGAATTTGGGGTGAGTCCATAGGGTAAAGTGAAAGCAAGTTTATTAGGAAAGTAAAGGAATAAAAGAATTGCTACTCCATAGACAGAGAGCAGTGGCATAGGCTGCTTGACTAATTATACTTATAGTTATTTCTTGATTATATGCTAAACAAAGCGTGTATTATTCCTGAGTTTTCCAAGAAAGAGGTGGGCAATTCCCAGGACTGAGAGTTCCTCCCATTTTTAGACCATAAAGTGTAACTTCCTGACATTGCTATGGCATTTGTGAACTGTCATGGCACTGGCAGGAGTGTCTTTTGGCATGCTAATGCATTATAATTAGCACATAATGAGCAGTGAGGACTACCAGAGGTTACTTTTGTCCCCATCTTGGTTTTGGTGGGTTTTAGCCAGCTTCTGTACCACACTATTTTATCAGTAAGGTCTTTGTGGCCTGTATCTTGTGTCAACCTCCTACCTCATACTGTAACTAAGAATGCCTAACCTCCTGGGAATGCAGCCCAGCGGGTCTCACCCTCACTTTGCCCAGCCTGTATTCAAGATGGAGTTGCTCTGGTTCAAATGCCTCTGACACATCCGTGGCTGCAGTGGTTGTGCTGGTGTTAATTATTGAAGGATTCTGCCAAGGGGTAGGGAAATGTTAGAGAGTAAGTGTCTGGGCTGTCAGGTTTAACTGTCCTTTTCCCAGTAGAAATCCTCCCTACAGAATCAATCTTTTGTTATCTGTTTTAAGTTTTATTTTTCAGGGAAGCAATTTTTTATACTTTCAATTAAAATTATTTGTACATACATTTTATTTCCTCATGAGACCTTAAAAGTACTTGAGATAAAAAATTTAGGAAAATCAGTAGAAGCCTCAATTTTCCCATTTGCAAAATGAGTGGCAATAACTTTTCAAGGGCCCTTTTATCCATATTACTTGCTAATTTTATACAACTCAGCCTAAAATTATAGGATGTCACAATTCTAGACAGGTTGAGTGTCCTTAATCTCTGGTTTCCATATTAGTTTGCTGGCTAATATGCTGCCTATATCTTTTTGTTATTTTCAGGTAAAATAACTGCTCTGGAAAAGAAGGCAAGAAAGTAAAACAAGGCAGTTTCACCACACCCATCATCAGGAACTCAGGGGCAATTTGACTTAAAGCAACTTGAAATTTTAAAAGAAAAACAGAAAATGCAATCTGTTTTCTCATTTGTTCGGTTTCCTCTTTAAACAAGCACACTCTATCTCGCTAAAGATTTCCCCCTAAAAAGAAAACACATTGCACAGCTTGACCTATAATTTAAATCACAATTAAGCTTCCAGTTAGAATGTATCTTCATCATAAATCTACTGTAAATCCCCCAGTATTCTGTTAAATTCCCTTAGCCTCTCAAACAGCAGGACCCCAGTTTTATTTTCCCTAGTTATAAAATGCTGGATTATAGCTTATTTATGAGTTTCATGAATAAGAAAAATTTGATTGCCATTCACAGAGATATTCTCACCAGGTTATTATATTCCTGGATCCTATTAATAAAAATACACAAACTAAAAATTACTCCAAATTAGTCATTCAAGTAGAAATGCTTCCAAGACTTCTTTGTATAAAAAGAAGATGCCACCAAACAGCACTATTAAGAACATTTCCTCCTATTGCTCCTAGGAGGTCATCACTGCTACTTCTGCTAAATCCAATCTGCTTTTTATAAACATTTATAAATCTACCTTTTAGCCTGCTATAGCAATCATTCCTGAGGGACATTGCTTTTTCACTAGGAATTTACTCCTTATGAGCAGTGCCTAAGCAGTTCAGATTTTATGTTCTTGACCTAAATCTGGGTACCCATTATAAATCCAAACTCGACAGAGAATGTTCAAGCATCTGGTGAAATGGGTCATTTGGGGTTTCAAAGATTTGAGGGCTTCCATAGTCACATGGAAAGGACAATTACTTGAGGCATGAAGACTGATAGGTACTCCCAGGTTAGTGTAAAATTGTTGCAAAAAGTTCTGCTTTATAATCAATAAAATAAGAATTGATATTCACTACAATATAAGCTCCATACAGCAGAAATTTTTGTAAGCACTCAATTATTTGTTGAATGAGTGGATGGACTTTCATTTCACCTCTGCTCTATGATCAAAGCCTAGTTCCAAGATCCACGTTCTTCATCTATGAAAAGGAAATTATATGTATTACATAAAGCAACTTAGGAAATGTGTATGGAACTAAGTATAGCACAATATTTTAAGCAATAAAATTACTTTCTAATAATCATAAATAATTCAAACTAAGTCTGAAGTAAAAGATTATTTAAATCCTTGAAAGGCAACAATGGGGAAAACTGTTGTCTAAAAATTGCAAGCATTTTCTTTCTCTTAAAATGTGAAGGATTAAATTTTCAGGCACAAAAAGCTTTTGTTTTTGTAAAGTCATCTGAATGGATATTTATTTACACAAATGTAGAACGATGGTTCCCAGTTGCAATATACATATTTCAGACATGTAGCAGCAAGGAAATGAACTGCTTTGCTTTATATTTTAACATAGTGACATTAATGTAAACAGGTTTATTTTTAAAATATTTCTTTTCTTAGCATAAGGACAGAAACATGTTTTTATTACGTATGTACCTAGACCATTCCATGCCTTACATTATTGCTTGTCCTTATGAAATTGCATGAGTGTTTTCCCAAAGAAGTTGCCCACAGGAGATTGGGAGAGGATACTGGCAATGGTAGAAAAGACTTGGAGACATGATCTTCATCATCTATTGACAAGGGACATAAAGAGAACATGATTTGGATTGCTGAAGCTTCACCTGAACTCCACTGTGGATTTTGTACAATTGCTATTATTTAAAAACACATCATCTAATTCTCAGAAATGTATTGATGCCACACATTATCATGGTCTGAGGACCCTCAGGAACCCAAGCACAAAACCATACTCTTATGGTGGGGTGGAGTTTGGGGAGAATGGACTATAGGGAGTGGGGAGACCAAAACAGAATGCACAGAAGTCTATGAATTCCCCATTTCCCACCTACCTATAATGGGATAGAGGTGGGAGTGGAAGTCAACGTGTGGAGATAAGGCCAGCATGGGAAAGGGAAGAGAGTGATCAAGGTAATTCCTGAGTTTCTATGCACACTAATGTTTGATGGAGTATGCAGGTAATTACCTAGGAACTTAAATATGGGTAAAAATAACAACAAAACAACAACAAACTTTCATCTGAAAAAATCTGGAAAACAGTAGTTTCTGGTTTGGAGAGAATGACCATTTTTATAATCTTTGTATGTTCATGTAGTTTCTCATCCCTTCAATTAACACTTTTGAAGCACAACTCTGTATCCAGAATTGGACTGGATGCTGGGTTTATAGGCACTTACAAGGCAAGACCACTGACATCAAGGTGCTCACAGTGGGAGACAAACATATAAATAAATGCATGTAACAGGAGTCTGTGTAATTAATAAGATAATACAAAGGAGGGTTGGTAATTATACCTCGACAGCAACTAAGAAAGTGGTAGCTGAATTAGATTCTTTCAACCCAAAACTGCAGCTGTTCATAAAGCATAGAAATTTGTTTTTACTTTACTGGCAAAAAAAATTGCAACCAGAGGAAAAGAATATGGTGCCGAGAGCCCTCTGAAGCATACAGCTGGCATAAATATTTCGTGGTACATTTCTTAGCCTACTATCACAGTGGTCACTGATGATCTTATACAAATAGAATATGTTGATAACAGGTTTTTTTTTTTAAGTTTTCAATATTAGGTTATTGAGAAATGATCACTACAATGAACTCACTGAACCTTAAAATACTATTTTGTGAAATATATTGTATATTTTCAAGTATTTTTTTCTTTTTTAAACTATTCTTTTCTTGTACCTTAATGAGCGGGCAGAAAATGAAACCCCTGAACTTATTCATATTCAATATTTTTTAAGTACCTACTATGTGACAAGCACCAATGTATCACAAAGGTACGTCACAATGGGAATGGAGGTCAGAAGAAAAGTGTGGATAAAGGGTTAAGGGATTACAGAAGAGGTTGTAAGTAACTTAAGAAATGGATCAGATTTGGGGTTTAAATACATGTAGAAATACACAAGGGGGAAAAGTGAAGAGTCAAAGGATATTTCAAGTTCAGCATGTGCAAAGAAAGAGATGGAGAAGTGAACACCGATGCTTCAGGAATGATGAAAAGTTAAGATGGTGCATAAAATGCTCCATAACCTGCCTTCTGTGGATCTTTCACACTAAATCTTGATACTTCTTGCATCATATGTTATGTTTATCTTCTGTGCCATTGCCTGTGCAATCTACTCTATTTAGATGATCACCTTTCACTCTTCATTTCTCCTGGGTAATGTCTTCATATAAGCCTTCTCCACTCAACTATGGATTCCTTGGAGACAGGCACACATCTTATTCATCTTTGATTCCCAGCACATAACACAATTCTTGGCACAATGCAGGCATTCTATAAATGCCTATTGAATCCATTGATTCATCTATCCACCAACAAAGTAAGTGAGCACATTCTTTTGTCATTGGTTGGTGCATAAGTTCACAACAGTTTAAAAAAAAAAAAAAAAGGTAATCCAAGGAAGAGAGGTTAGAATTAACTTTGTGTGTAATTTTCACCAAAGGTTTATACAGAGGGAAGGGGTACCATTTTTATATAGAAATATATATATATATATATAAACTTTAGAGAGGGCAGAGTCTTGTTGAAGTAGAAGATTAAGTTAGGATATATTTGTTGACTGTAGAGGACTGCAGAGTGGTATAAGAGGTAGTGGAGATGTTAACTGCAGAAGCAGTTTTGGTTTTGTAAACCAAAAATTCTGAGAGTGAAGACTCTCTTTGAATCTAGTAAGAATTAAGTTTGGTAATAAAAAGGAACCAGTTGGAGGAGGATCAGGCAGATGTGTGTGGATTTCAAATAAAAAGTAACAATGGACTACCATGACAAGGAGAACTATGAAATGAGAATAACATTTGAGGAACAGAAGCCAATAATTGTCCCCATAAAAGAAGGGGTATGACAAAGCAGAAGAGAGGTGAGATAGGTAGCTCTGGCTATTAACCAGCATGCAAGTGATAAAAGCCAAGGATAACTGGAAAAACAGAAAGAAATGAATATGAAACAAGTAAGAATAGAACTTACTTTATAAGTAGTACATGAAAATTTTTTTTTTAAAAGAACCTCTGTCACCAGGCTGGAGTGCAGTGGCAAGATCTTGGCTCACTGCAACTTCCACCTCCTGGGTTCAAGCGATTCTTGTGCCTCAGGCTCCCGAGTAGCTGGGATTACAGGCACGCATCACCACACCGAGCTAATTTTTGTATTTTAGTAGAGACGGGGTTTCCATGTTGGGGCCAGGATACTCTCGATCTCCTGACCTCCTGATCTGCCCACCTTGGCCTCCCAAAGTGCTGCGATTACAGGCATGAGCCACTGCGCCTTGCCGAAAATACTTCCTTAAGACCTAGTACCAGACTTCGCTAGAGAAGTAATTACTGGTTTTTAGGAAAAGTGACTTTGAATATGGAATGTGAGCTCTGTAAGGAAGACTCAGGAGGAGCAAAACAAAGATCACTGATGTTCTTCACAAAAAGTAAATGAGAAGACCTCCTCCAACATGGTCGACTGAGCTTTCCTTTATAAACTCATAGAAATAATGGATAAAATATAATTATTGTTATATAAACCACATACAACCTTAAAAACAAAAAACAACAAAAAGGAAAATCTCAGTGCCCGAAATAAATTTTAAAAATTGAATAGCAGAAAGCAGAACTGATACTTCGGTAGCCCTCCAAAATTCTATTACTTGGCTATATGCCTCAGGAGCCAGTAGTTGGGTTTTAATGTCCAAGCACAGGGCTGAGCTTTAATGAGGCAGGTGAGCTGGAACTAAGCCCTTATGTAAAACCTGGAGCCTTAGGAATAGCCAGCCACTAGAACTGGAAAAAGGTAATCTACTAGTTTGGGGAAGCGATGAAGAAGTTTGTTCTTTGGGGCTTTGGATAGGGAGAAGAAAAGAAAAAAACATAAGGTACTTAAGAGAAATCAAAACTGCAGCCCTGCAACAGATATAAATTTATAATATTTGCATAATTCAGGAGCCACAAACAGAGAAATTATCATTTGAAAATGCTTCGGATCTTTAAGAGCTACAGTATGCTGGCAGAAGGAAATGCGTAATTGCTCTAAAGGGACTCTTTTGCAACTAAGGGCACAAGAGAGTCCCATAAACAAAACCACCCCACTGAAGAAGAGCACCACATGAGGAAATAAATCACTGAGTAAGAGTCAGTGGAGGTTGTCAACAAGAGTTAGGAACTGAAAAGCTAAAAATAACAGAACTAACAGAAAATAAAATAAGGACATATAACTTGATTAAAAGGGCAAAATAATAGAAATCATAATGAAAGAATAAGCAGAATTCACAAAAAAACAGAACATGTATTTTGGAAAATAATATTGTCATTGAAATGAAAATGAATGGGTCTAACCAGATCCCACTGGTGAATGAATATAATAACCTCCTTTTTATTCCTCATTTTAAATTATACTTAGCTGGTTTCTTTGCAAGTTTGTCAAACAGGTTATATTTGGTGAACCCACAGTTCAAATAACATGGCGTTAGAAATAAAATACAGTCATGTGTTGCCTAACGACGAGACAGGTTCTGAGAAATGCCTCATTAGGCAATTTCATTGTTGTGCAAACATCATAAAGTATACTTACACAAACCTAGAGAGTATAGCCTTATGATCCTAGACTATAAACTTTTCTAGCATATTACTGTACTGAATAATGTAGGTAACTGTAACTCAATGTTGTGTTTCTGTTTCTAAACAGAAAGGGTAGTATGTTGCACTATGATGTTACATCACTGAGCAATAGGGATTTTTCAGCTCCATTATAATCTTAAGGGACCATAATCATACAATGTAGTCGGACATTGAAATATTATGTGGTGCATGACTGTATTCAAAAAGTGCTGCTAGGTCACTGCCCTCCAGCCTGAGACAGAGTGAGGCTCCCTCTCTAAAAAAATAAAAGTGCTGCTAGTCAATACAATGTAAAAATATAAACTGTCATTATCAATTCATTCCCTTGAACCTAAAAATAGTGTCTCAACAAAATGAGTCTTCCTTACTTCTGCGGGAAAGTCCTTTCTTTTTTTCTTGTCCTTTGTTCCGAGGAGAAAGGATTCACTCAGGTCCCTGTGAGAAGAGCTTCTTTAGCACTCTAAAATTAGAAAAGTATACCCAGGACAGAGCCGGTTCCTTCTAGTTCCCTAGGGGAGTAGAGCACCAACTTTTTCTCCTAGGGCTTGCTTTAGGGCTGCATGTGTGTCCTTGCTAGTACCGATGCCTTCCATATAAGGACTCAGACTCCACTAGCTGCCAGATTTCCGCCTGAAACACTGCCTGCTAGCGTTGAAGCTTTCAAACGATTTTAATCCATGGTGATGAAGCAAGAACAGTGTTTTCTTTACACTGCATCTACCCTATACTCTATCTCTGTTTCTACCCCTCACATCTCCAAATGAGGGGGCTTTACTGGCTTTGCACCTTGATTGTTTCCACTCACCTGTGGTGATCTCAGGAGGCAGAGTTTGAAGTTAGTCATCAGTGATTTCCTCAAGTCCATTTGTCCTATATTTAGCAGCAATTCCTTAGTGGTTCTGACATGCAATAAGACTAAAACTGATAGAGATCTCCACCTGTATAAGCATTTTTCATTTTGATCAATGGTCTTAATGGGAGTAGTTAGATCTGCACATTCTTCTAACCACCCAGAAGTCTTTATCCAACAACAGTGCTTTTGTATGTTTTCATCCATTTGACGTAAGTGTATCAGCTAGTTGCTAAAGTGCAAAGACTAACAGTCTGTCTTCACACATATTTTCATACCAAAAATCACTTTATTTCACAACTTGACTACGTCCACATTAGGATTTGTTGGCAAATTAAAATTCTTTACTCACAAAATGATAAAAGGAAGGAGATACGGCTGAAAGTAAATGTGTAAGAGTTAACAGAATCAATACAATTGAATAGCTGTGGAGCCTAGGGGATGCAGGAATCAAGGTAGACAAAGATATCTGCTTAAGTAAATTAATGTTAGGTCACTACCCATGGTTGACATCACAGAAGTGGGAAAGCATATCAGAGTAAATAAATGAATCCTTTCTTAAACAAAAAACCCATAAAACTTATTTTACTCCCTTAACGAGAAATATTTTCAAAATTTAGGCCCATTCCTGGTAGATTAAGACCAGTTCAGATGACTGCATTGCCATTCCAGGGCCAAGAAAGCAACTTTAAAAACACGCCCTATGCTATGGTCTAAATGTGTCCCTCAAACTTCACATTTTGAAATCCTAACCCCCAAACTGATGGTTTTCGCAAGTGGCCTCTTGGGAAGTGAGCAACGGGAAGAAAGGAAAGGCCCTTATAAAATAGGCCCAAGGGAGGGCCTCTGCCTCTCCACCATGTGAGGACAGGGTCAGAAGGTGCTATCCACTAAACAGAAAGCACCCCTTCCTAGACACACCTCGTTCTGTGACATTCTAGCCTTCAGAAATGTGAAGAATAAACCTCTGTGGTTCATAAGCTACCCAGTCTATGATATTGTTATGGAAGCCCAAAAGGATCAAGCTATCCCAAAATGGCATTGTCCACACCATGTTTTTGTACCTCACCTAGAATAATACCATACCCATTCGGAGTTAAACCCTTCCTAACTCTTTAGTATCAACGTGCTTGGAAACGTAAGTAATGCTGACACCTTTTTTCTTTCTAAAGAACAATACATACCAATTAACAGGATTGGTGAATAGTACTAGATTCTATGCATGGAGCCTAGTATGTATTTAAAAGCATGCAATCTGGAACTAGACTGGGAACAAATCCTAGCTTACTAGACAAATTGCTTAACCTTTTACCTGGACTCATTTAACTCATTTATAAAACGAGGGCAATTTCTGATTTCACTGGGTTGCTACGAGGATTTTAAAAAGCCCCTTGGAACATAGCCTAACACTCAGAACTCAATAAATATGAGCTGTCTTAAAAGGTTTCCAGAAAAAATCCCTGACAGGTTAGGTAGGCTTATCATTACAACGCTTTCCAGTGTAAGGGAGGTAAACAGCTATTTAGCACCACACAACTTGTCCTCTGGGCTCAATACAGCTCTCAGTAGACTCCGATCCCTTCCCGACGTGAAAATTTCAGATAAAAAGGCTCGGCGAGGTCCCAAGGCAGCGCTGGACGGAGCCAGGACGCGGGCCAGAGTCCTCCGAAGGACTGTGCCTCTCCGGCCCCAACGAAATACAGCTTTTACTTTGCAGCAATCTGAGCCAACCGAAGAAGATTCTGAGGCTTCCAAAACAGAACCGACAAGAGCACTCAAACAATACTTCTCCATCTCCTGACTCCGTTGCTTTGCATGAAGAGGAGTAAGCCGCGGTGAGCACCGCCCAAGACTCGAAAAGGCGGAGTCTGCAGGGCGCCGAACGCAGACTAGAGGGCCCGAGGAGGGGCGGGGCTGGCGAAGCGCGAGGACCCGGGGCCGAGGTGTGGGGCTGACCATAGCGTGCCGGACGCCGGTGTGAACATATACTACCTGCTCCTGTAGTACCCAGGCCCGCGCCTAGGAGTCCCCGGAGCTGCCATTATCGAGACTCCCTATTGCCCTGCGGCTTTAATCGTTCGCGTGTAGGGGAAAAATGGAACCCTAAAGACAGGCAGCTCCTAGGCACCAGCACAGGAAATAAGCAATGGCGGTGGGGTCCTTTGCTCGCGCCGAAATTCAAAGGAATAAATAGTTCCGGCGCGGGTGTTGAGAGCGGTGCGGCAGGTGTTGTAGCCGCTATGGTGAAGTTCTCTTCGTAGTAGCCGGGGCTAGAGAGTTGGCCTGCTCCCCGCCTTTGTGACCCAGAGGAGCTTTTGGGGTGCGTCAAGCCCTGGCCTGAGGCAGCGGTGAGGCGTGTGCGTGAGCACGGCCGGTTGGGCCCGGCCAGATATCCTGGCGGGAGGCGGGACGCGGGGGCTATGGGGAGGAGGACCTTAGGTAATCCTTAGAAATAAAGGCTAGTTCCTATTCGGCCTTGGAGTAGGGCGAAGAGGTGTAGACAGTCCTGAAGAAGCGAAGTAACAGACTGAGTAAAAGCAACACGTTGGAGAATATGAGATACATCTCATCCCTAGTAAATACTTAAATGACTTCTCCTCCTCCTGGAGTCAAGCACAATTCGGGGATGCAATGATGGACGTAGGTGAAGGTACTACAGGAACTTACAGACAAGTAATGACCGTCTAATATCGGTTTTAAATACCATGAAGGAAAAAGCCGAGTGAAGGAGTGTGGAGAGGTGACACAGGGAGGTCAGGGAGGACTCCAGTAGGGTGACATTTGAGCAAAGACGTTGAGTGCATTAGAGAGTAAGCTATGTCAGTATCAGAAAAAAGCACATTATGGGCAAAGATAAGGGGATATGAAATAATCCGTAGTCTTTGTTAGCTAGAGTATGATAAAAGTAGAAGGCAAGCCTGGAAAAACAGGTGTAAGAAATAGTTAAGACTTCCCAGTTGAATGGTTTAATTTCCAGATAGTGGCTAACTCTGTTATATTTTTGAGTAGATGAACCATGTCTTTACATCAGACAAGATAGTTTGTCAAGTGGCTCTTTTATTTCTATCACCCTATCATTACCGTTTTTGCCTCGTGTTCATTATGATTCCAGGTTTACATTCCACTTAGGTGGTGGTATTTCTGTTTCGTACAGAACTGGTTTGTGGCCTGTTTGATTCCTGTCAGAGGTTTGCTGACCCAAGACACTATCGAAAATGCATATTAAGTCAATTATTCTAGAGGGATTCAAGTCCTATGCTCAGAGAACCGAAGTCAATGGTTTTGACCCCCTCTTCAATGCTATCACTGGCTTAAATGGTAGTGGAAAATCAAACATATTGGACTCCATCTGCTTTTTGCTGGGCATCTCCAACCTGTCTCAGGTAGAGTGTAAACTTTCTGATTTATTTTAAGTCGGCAGGAGAATCCTCACTGAACTTTGGAGACTTACCAATATTCATTTGGGTTTTTACACTTTTTGTAAATTACACCTCACTGCCTCCTTTAAAGGAAACTATTATTACTCCTTTAGATGAGAAAATAGAAACATAGAGATGTTTATGTTAGAGATGTTTATAAGTAACAATGCCTCAAAACTCAGGCTTTCTGACTGTAAAGTAGTCTCATTCCAGAGTATTTTCAACCCTGTGTAATGATGCCTTTGCAAATCTTGCTAATGGATTGAGTGACTAGTGAAAATCATTGGGACTGTCTTTCCTTATGTCTTGCAAAGTAACTTTTTGTTAACAAATGAATAGGAAACAATTCAATTCAGAGTTGAAAAGGTTCTATAGAGAAAAGTGTCCATTGCAGGTTGTTACCTATTTTCCTTGCCAGAGGATGCAGCTGCCTATCCTTGTCTGCTTAGTGGACACTATGTTGGTAGGTTTTCCAACAGCAAGGAATTCATTTTTAGTGCTGCTTTGTACAGTAGGGAGTTTTGTAATTGATACACTTTTCTTCTTTTATTTTAGGTTCGAGCTTCTAATTTACAAGATTTAGTTTACAAAAATGGGCAGGCTGGTATTACCAAAGCCTCTGTGTCAATCACATTTGATAATTCTGACAAAAAGCAAAGTCCTTTAGGATTTGAGGTTCATGATGAAATCACTGTAACAAGGCAGGTGAGTGGCTATTAAACATTTCGATATCTTAAGACCTTTTATGTCTGATGTGGTTTTTGGCCCTATGCCTTTGCAAAACGTGCTAGAGAAAGTTCATAAGCAAAATTGGTGCCTTAAATTCTGACTAGATTCCTTAATATCTTCCTTACATTAAAATTTTGATCATGCACACTCTATCACTAAGAGAACTGAAAGAGAACTGAAAAGTTATTCATCCGGTATAAGCACTCAACTATGCTGAAATCTTAAACCATACTTGAATCTTCTTTGGCTGTTCTTGAACACCTGTGTACTTGAGATCTTGCAGTCTTCTGTGATAACCCATTCTGTTTTTGGACAGGTCTTATTAGAAAGTTACCCCTATAAATTTTGTCAGAGTCTGCTGTCTTCAAATTTTATTCATTAATCCTAATCCTCTTCACAGCACTAAGAGCAAATCTGACTTATTCCCTACTTCAGTGTTTAAGTGATCTGCAAGTATATGTGTTTTAGTTCTAAGTGAAATCTTGCCAGGTCTTTCATTGATGTTTGTTCCTAGTTCTTTCACTTGCCTGGTTATACCAGGTATGCTCCAGTTTCCCTCCCTGCCCCTGCATTCATCTATCTATCTTTTAATGACACCTTAGATTGAGTGTGCCAAAATCGGTCTAGTTAGAGTTATTCTTTCATTTTAGGTATTCAACTTCTATTTTTCCCAGTAGAGCATTTTTTTTACATATATTATTAATATAGTCAGGCAGTGTTTTCAGCTTGTCAAGGTTTTTTTTTTTTTTTTGAAAGACAGAGTCTTGCTCTGTTACCCAGGCTGGAGTGTAGTGGCACCATCTCAGCTCACTGCAGTATCCGTCTCCCGGATTCAAGAGAGTCTTCTGCCTCAGCCTGCTGAGTAGCTGATACTACAGGCACCTACCACCACACCTGGCTAATTTTTTTTTTGTATTTTTTGTAGAGACGGGATTTCACTGTGTTGGCTAGGGTGGTCTCAATCTCCTGACTCTGTAATCTGTCCGCCTCGGCCTCGTGAGCCACCGTGCCCAGCCCAAGGCTTTGTTTTTAAAAAATGTGGTCAACTCCCATTTACTGTCCATCTTAGCATTTATCACTTACAGATTTTCTCCTCTATTTTAATGGAAGCCTCTGATTTAAAAAAAAAAAAAAAAAGAAATATAGGCTAGGTTAGGACAGAATCTTGTTCTGTCATTAGGCATCCATCAAATATTTATCCTTTAGGAACTAGGTCTCTTACTAATAATCTACCTAATTGTTCCTGTCCTCATTCAGGCTATAAACTTGTTTCTTCACGAAAATTATAAAGTTTTTGTCAGAGAGGTCTCTTCAAATACATTAGTATATGAACTACCAACCTAGTAGTCCTGTCAGGAAAAGAAATGAACCAATATTTATTCAATATTTATTAAATACTTGATGTATATTGGGTGTTCTTGAATGTACTGGGATGTAGTTAGAAGAATGAGAAACAGAGCTTGTCTTTAAGGACCTCAATCTGGTAGATGAGACAATCATACCCGATAAATGACAATTTAAGTGTGATAGTAGAGTATGGTGTCTGAGATGACTTAATGAAACCATACTGAAGCTCTGTGATTACCCTTTCTTTTAAATGGTCACAAATCATGTCTTTATTAATAGCTTTTTGAATCTTGTCAAGAATTGATGTCAAGCTACTTTGTCTGACGTCTATTCCTGTTTTAAAGTAGAGAAAGTTAGCCTCTGTAGAAAAATTACAGAAAGAAGGTAACTAGGAAAGGAAAGTATGTTTTACATATACTTGGAAACATAAAGCTAGAAGGTAACCTTGGAGACCTAGCCTGGTGCAGGCCAGGGTAAGAGGCTTGTGTGTAATTACATAACTAGTTAGCAAAAGTACTTGCATTAAACACCAGTTGTCCTGACTCAAGTTAGTGTTTTTAGCTATGTCATAATTGTTCCACTATTTATGCAGAATTGGTTTTGTTTACTGCTAGTTGGACAGAACAAATAAACGTAAGCTAATATGCTTAGTAATTTATCCTAGCACCAGGTGTGCATGTACATGAATATTTTAAAAATTGCTTTCTTTTATAGGTGGTTATTGGTGGTAGAAATAAATATTTAATCAATGGAGTCAATGCTAACAACACAAGAGTACAGGATCTCTTCTGTTCTGTTGGCCTTAATGTTAACAACCCTCACTTTCTCATCATGCAGGTATTTTGTTTGAGGTCTTTATGTCACTTTCGTAATAGTTTTGATATTTTTTACATTTAAGCAGTTAAAATGAAAGTACCGTATGTTTTGGATTTTATACTTTTTATTTACTATTGTGCTGTGTCTGGCCGTCTGTTAAGAAATGTGGTTTAGTTACTTGCAGTGATATATTCTACTGTATTTTAGTCCTTTGACTCCTCTAGAATGTTTAGGAGTGATTTTTCTTGACTTTTTATTTTGTCACTAAAAGAACAATACATGTTAACTGTAGAAAAAGAAAGAAAGAAAGCCATAATATGTCCTTTCAAATTATTAGATTAATGCATCTTAATGTTTCAAGTATAAAAGTTTGAATAATTTGCTTATTTAGAGACTTACACAAGTGAGGAGTAAAGGCTGATTTTATCTTACATTTACATTATGTCATTTGACCCATCCAGCTATCCTTTGAGAGAATTACAGTAAAGTCAATGGGAGCATCTCAGTGGGACCAAAATAAAAATATTTCCACTACACACCTTCAAAGTTGGAAACTTACTTTTAAGTGAATCTACATTCTAGTAATAAGATTTTCTGAGACCTGGGCATGCAGGTGTTTTGTTTTATTTGTTTTTGGTAATGAATGAATTTAATGGTTTACTGGCATTGATATAAAATATTTTATTTTATTTGAAGCGTAGAAGTATGTCATCTGTTTTGTGAATTATCCTGGAGGGTTATTCAAATAAATTTTAAAAGTTTATTTATTATGCCACAATTTATTTTTATATTTACCTGTTTTAAAATTGAATATTTCTACTTATGAATGTTAACTGTCTCAGAAACATGGTCCTTGTTAACTTTGTATCATTTAATGAATTATTTCATTTGTATCGTTTCCTAACTTCCATAATTTGTATCACTGGTAAGTGAGAAAGTTAATAGTAAAGTTCCAAAATTCTAGAATCATGGAAGAATTATAAAGGAAAGATCCCCAAAGATAGGTATATTGAGATAAAGCAGCTTCAGTCTAGATAAACATGAATGGCAGTACAGATAAACGTTTTCTGTAATTTGTTATCTTAGTAAGTTTCCATTTTATTTTCAGGGCCGAATTACAAAAGTATTAAATATGAAACCTCCAGAGGTAAGAGTACTATTTATGGACATTAAAAATAGTTGGTATAGATATTTAATCTTTCAGACAATTTTTAAGTATTAGTAAAATTTTTGGAAACATTGTTTAGGAATGATTAGTAAAGACAGTTGTATATTTGTGTAATATTTGGCACTATGCCCAGATAGTAAAATTGATTTTGATCGTGTGAAGGAGTCTTACTCAACTGGTATTTCGTGTCGGAATTCATTCCTACAGAATAAGCCTACAGGAAAAGATTTGTGTGAAATTACTGTATTTAACTTTAATGGTTCATTTGGGCCAAACTTTGGTAAGATGTTTAGTGAGGTCAAGGCAAAAATGTTATATTTAATGTAAATTCCAGTTGGACACATTGTCTTGGATACTAAACGTTAATAAAATTGTCATTCCAGATTTTATCCATGATAGAAGAAGCAGCTGGAACCAGGATGTATGAATACAAAAAAATAGCTGCACAGAAAACTATAGAAAAAAAAGAGGCTAAGCTGAAAGAAATTAAGACGGTAATTTAATTCATATGAAACATTTTTGGAGAAGAATGTAATTTTGCATGTAGAGTTTTTGCTGTAAAGAGGGAAAAATTTTTTTCTTGGTTCAGTTTTCCATAGCCATCCATGCTACTTTTCTTTCAAATACATTTTAATAGTACTTTACATGCTGAAAATACTATTTTTCTTTGTTTTCCAGATACTTGAAGAAGAGATTACTCCAACCATTCAAAAATTAAAAGAGGTATATTCTGTATATTTGAGGATAATCTATTAGAATGTCTTTCAAAGTCAGCGATGTATCCAAAATCATACACATGGTGATACTATTTCTTGGGGGTTTTTTCCTGCGATGAGATAAGGAATTAGAGTTGGCAGTCCATAATTGAGCCTTCTGCTTGCAGAGGATATATACTTATCTACTGAGTCATAGGCTATTGGAGAGCAATATTTATAGTTTCAGAAAATGTTATGCTGAATTTTAATACTTTATTGAAGCTAAGCAAGTCTGGATTTTCTTAGATAAATAGGATTGACTGGAACAACATTTCTTGAAGATAATGGCACTCTTAGACACCCTCATTGGTAGAGTGAACAATTTCCAGGATAAGAGGGACTATCACTATAATTATTGCTGTCAAGCTATTTTGTAAGCAGAAGGTGTTGAAACAGAGGATTGAATTTTCTCTATAATATTTGCTGCTCCTGACATCAAAAGACGTGGCAGTATTTCATGAAAGAATGCGTTTATGAGCTTCATTTTCTTTTTCTTGAGACAAGTCTCACTCTGTTGCCCAGGCTGGAGTGCGGTAGTGTGATCACAACTCACTGCAGCCTCCACCTCCCAGTCTCAAGGGATCCTCCCATCTTAGCCTTCTGAGTAGCTGGGGACTATAGATGCATGCCACCACACCCTGCTAGTTTATTTTTTTTGTAGAGATGGGGTTTCTTCTTGTTTCTTAGACTGGTCTTGAAATCTTAGGCTCAAGTGATCCACCCACCTCGGCCTCACAAAGTGCAGGGATGACAGGAGTGAGTCACTGTGCCCAGCCAAACAACGTTTTTAAAGATATCCATTTAGGAATTTATTAAATGCTCATTGAAATTTGGTACTACTCAGAGCTATCTTGTGAATCCATATAGTAGTGTAGATTTTACTGGAAAAATTGTAATCTTGAAGGTACCCTTTTTGTATGCATGATTTAGTAGAAAACACTAGATCAGGAATTTAAACTTAGGTCCTCGACTTGATTTTGCCACAATTTCTTTCTAAATCTAACAACATGGACAGATCATTTCATCATTCTGAATTTGATTTTTATGTGTAAATTAAGGATTTTAGTTATTATTTTGTCTGGTCCCAGTAGGTCCTTCTGGGAATCATGTTTAGTAATGATGTGAGGGAGCAAGTGCTTGTAGTAGTGCTTCAAAGAATATTAGAGTAGGCTTCTTGGTAATACTACTACAGAATCTATGTAATAGTGTATCATTGGTGGGTGTGTAAGTTGTCTTTAACAGACTTATTAACACTAGCTTATGAACTTTATGTCCATATTTCTTTGTTAAATTCAGCTGCCCAATTATATGTTAGAAGAAGTAGCCAAATAAGATTCACTAGAGAAGGTATAATGCTATCTGAAAGTCCTGACTTCTAATGTTATGTAAAGTAGCCTACAATTTAAGATGTTATAATTGTTTAATACAGGACAAAATCTATTATATCATGTAATGAGAAATTTGATACATCTTGCATAATTGAATTTTTTTTTAATACAATTTTGAGTTACTCTTTTTTTGTGACTTCCCTTTCAGGAAAGATCTTCCTACTTGGAGTACCAAAAAGTGATGAGAGAAATAGAACATTTGAGTCGTTTATATATCGCTTATCAGTTTTTGCTGGCTGAAGATACCAAAGCACGCTCAGCTGAGGAGTTAAAAGAAATGCAAGATAAAGTTATAAAGCTGCAGGAAGAATTGTCTGAGAATGACAAAAAAATAAAAGCACTTAATCATGAAATAGAAGACTTGGAAAAAAGAAAAGATAAGGTCTGAACATATGTATTAGAATCGATAATACACTCTGTGAAAAACGTACTGCATTATATATAGTAACTTTAGGATTCGGTGGGCATTGTCTGTTGTATTGATTTCTTAATCTTATAGTAAGATAATGAAATAACTTATAAAAAAGTATTTGATACAGAACTCATACAATAAAATGACAACAGAAACAAATTTTATGTAAGTGGCTGACTTGGCTGCATTTTATTACAGGAAATTGGAGGTATACTTCGATCTTTAGAAGATGCTCTTGCAGAGGCTCAGCGAGTTAATACTAAATCTCAAAGTGCATTTGATCTCAAGAAGAAAAACCTGGCATGTGAAGAAAGCAAACGCAAAGAGCTGGAAAAAAATATGGTTGAAGTAAGTGAGCTTAATGTGCCACTAGTGCCACTTGTAGACAAGTATATAGTCTCACTAGTGTACATTTATCTATTCCCTGAATATTTAGTGAGTGTCTGCTGTACGCTAAGTACAGTTGTTTGGGCTAGGGTTACAACTGGACCAAATGGTCAGAAGTCCTTGCCTTGTGGGCATTCATTCCATTGGAGGATATGATGATAAAATAAATAAAACATGTAACATGTTATATAGTGATAACTGATGTGGAAAAAAAGTAGGGAAGGGGATTAGGAGTGTAGGGGAAAAAGGGTACAGTTGGGGATTTTAAGTGGCGTAGCCATTGAAGTAAGGTGGAGAGTAGGGAGAACAGGTTTAATAAGCTTAAGAAATACAATGTGAATGTAATATGCTTGAGGAGCCTGTTAAGACATCTTGAGTAGTGATGTTGATTAGGTACTTAAATATATGAATAGTGAATCCAGGCAAAAATACAAATTTGGGGGGATCATCAAAGTTAGGTGTTATTTAAATCCATGATACTAGATAAAATGATCAAGGCTGTAAGTATATATAAGAAGGTTGGAGCCCTGGGATACTTTCAGTATTTGAATGTTGGGATAGTTCAACATTCAAAACAGATTGAGTAGCATGAGGAAAATTAGGCGAGTAAGTTGTCCTGGAGTTCAGGTAAAAAAGATGTTTCAAGGAGAAGTGTCCGTGAGTACCTGATTAGATTGTGTTCATACTCTCACAGAATGAAAGCAGAAAAAAGAAAAGTGACTATAGATAACTTTTTGAGAAGTTTTCTGAAAGAAGGAGAAATAGGGAGCTAACTGGAGAGTAATACAGAAGAAAGAGGTTTTTTTGGCTGATTTTACATGGAATAAATAAATTCTATATTGACAGAAAAGATCCAGTAGAAAAGGCGTCATTTGTAATTCAGGAGAGAGAGATGGAAGAGTTGTTAAAATAGGGCCCTTTGGTAGCTGAAAGTAGGATAGGAACTAATGTATAGAGGTCACCTTCATGAGAACTAGAAATAGGTCATCCATGGTAACAGAAGAGTTAAGTATATAGTCAGATGAGTAGGTGTGTTTTTGGAGCTTATGGCACTTCTTTTGAGGGTGATTCTGTTGTCCCAGTTAACATATACATTTGCCTTTTCACTGAAGAAAAATTAACTTTTTGAAAATAATTTCTTTATACTGCCCTGTTAGATATTTTTGCAGAGAAATACAATGGTTGAATTAAGAAACAGTGGAAGAAAATTTAGACAAAATTTTGAAGCGATATGAATGTGATGTAGCAGTCTGTGTTGTGGCATCCAACAACTGAAATCAATTCACCAATTACTTTTTTTTTTTTTTTTTTAAGGTTTTGTAAAGCTCTAAACGTGGACCTGCCTTGTTTTGGGTTCATTTTTCTTTAGTCTTGTCATGTCCTTAAGCTTCACACACTGATTGCTCCTTTTTCATCCTTCTTTTCTGTATCCCTTATTTTTCTAGATCTCTTAATGTTAGTATGCCCTAAGGCTAGCATTCTGACATCTTTTATAAACTTTCATGCCATAGGTGGTCTCGTCCAGGTCTGTAACTCTAAATATCATCTATATGTTGATACCTTGCAAATCTGTAAGCAGGCTTAACTCCTAAACTCTGAAGCAGGTTTATTGTATGCAGGTTGCCAGCTTGTCTGAGGACAGCAGACAGAACACATTCATACACAACATTTTATGTGAAATGGATTTATTACTTATTGATAGGCAACAAGGGAAAACAAGTCTAGGATTCATTGCAAGCTGTTCCCCCAAGGCTCAGAAAAGCTGCCTAAGGTGGTTAGAATTTCATTTGCATGTGCCCAACTTGCACAGCAGCTGAGGGACCCCAGAAAACAGCCTGCTCTGGGTTTATACCCTGGAGTAACATGAGACACTGGGCTGAAGCATTGAGGTTCTGTTTTAGGGCAGCCGGAGGAGCAGACAGGAACAGTCCTGGCTGTTCCAGCCATTGCCTCCCTTTCTCGGGATATTGCATTATCAGCACATTCTACAGTTATTCTTGAGAACTATAAGCCAGAGAGGGAAGAACTGGCTTAGTCTAGTGCCACCTAAGGAGTTGTCTTGTAGTTTATCCTCCAATCTAGGTTTCCACACTAGCAAAACTAGTCCTTTTGTTACGCCCACAGACTTCTCTGAATCTGAAGAAGAAGGAGGTTTGTCTTAGGTGGATATAACACTCTGACTGACATAATCTCATTGCGGTATTGTTGAGCCGTAGCCAGAATACATTTCACTGTGCCCAGGAGGACCACAAGAGGATGATCAGGCCTGCCTGGAGCACTGACTCATCCCAGGATCCCAGTAATCCAGATATGAAGTTGTTAAAGAGGTCAAAGAAGGATCCTTCGGACCTGCTTCCAGATCTGTATTTGTGGCTCAGCAGTACCTGAGGTGTTTATCTAGATACAGCAGGAAGCGTTGGCAACCACATACGCTCTTTCCACTTGTGCTAACGGGTTTAGAGCAGTTGTCTAAAACAGCCTTCCCAAGGGATATCTGCTGGGCTGAAAAGCAATGTTATGTATGGTACCGAAGATTTTATAAAGCACTTAAACCCAGAGACAGTAAAACCTCTTGGTAGGTCCTGAGTAAATCTGTTGTACAGCTTTAGGCTGCTGGCCCTATGATATATCTCATTTCTAGGAGTGATACTTAGGGGCATCCCCAGCATTTCCAACGTACGGGATCCCACCATCTGCCAGCTTTCCAGGCCTGACATCGCCCGTCTTCTGTTTAGGTCAATCCTACACTGTCCCTGGAAAATGATGTAGTATTTGGCAAACATCTTTTTTACCTGGACTCCAGGACAACTTACTGGCCTAATTTTCCTCACAGTACTCAATCTCTTTTGAATGTTGAACTATCCTAACATTTAAATGTTGAAAGTATCCTAGGGTTTCAACCTTTTTATATAAACTTACATAGCACCGTTTCCCCCGTTTTACTGTTCAGTGGCCCCATTCATGGGTAGGGAGGCATTAGCGTTTGCCAGCTAAATCTCATTAGTGGTATAGTTGCATAAGTTCAATTTCCCCCGTACACAATTGTTCATGAAGCTCCTACACAGAGGGCTTGCACTAGTTCATTGTGTTTCCTTCGTCACCAAGGGGCCCACCCATTGAGGTTATGTTATGTTTCATCATAACATTTTGCCACAGTTAAGTTAAAACGGCATTTTTAGCACCCTTTTATGCGACAGATGCTATGTCCTCTCATGTAAGCCAGGGGTTAGGGTCTATTGATGTACACTGTGACATTAGGAATGCTAGGGTAGTTCACTACTAGCAGGACCAGATTGTCACTGTGGGCTATGACAGAAAGTTCCTGGATGTCATGTCTAATATGTTACCTGCCATGGCCACAGCTTGAGAGGTGTTATGCTTCCAGGTCTTTGCTGCCACATTCTTGTGGAAAAAGTGTATTGACAGGTTAGTGCTCCCACCTAACACTCTCCTGGGATCTCAGATGTTCCCACCTAACACTCCTAGGATCTCAGATTTTCCCGAGCTATCATAATATGCATTGCAGTGCTGTGTTTCCTTTGTGCTAAAGTGCAGTGTTTAGATCCATAATGCCCTAGTCAGATGTTGCTACCACCTCACTAACAGGCCACCTTGATATCCTTCAGTTGCTTCATGAGTAGGCTATTTCATTGTTCCATTTTCATTGCTTCGTTTTAGCTCCATTGGCCTGTGAATAACAGGGTGCATGGAAAGTCCTTGTATTCCACAAGAGAATGCCCATTGTCATGCAGGTTGGGCAGTGAAGGATGTTCCTTGGTCAGAGTGAAATATGATTAAGTATCAAAAAAAATGACATGTTTCTTTCAAGGGTAGCATCAGGGTCCATATGAGTAACATATATTTGTCGCTTTCAGAAGGCATGTCCTTGTTTCTACATAGGGGATTTTTTAAAATTTTATTTTATTTATTTATTTATTTATTTGAGACAGGATTTCAATCTTGTTGCCCAGGCTGGAGTGCAATGGCGTGATCTCGGCTCACTACACCTTGTATTCCGCCTCCCGGGCTCAAGCGATTCTCCTGCCTCAGCCTCCCAAGTAGCTGGGATTACAGGAATGCACCACCACAACTGGCTAATTTTGTATTTTTAGTAGAGATAGGGTTCCTCCATATTAGTCAGGCTGGTCTCAAACTCCGACCTCAGGTGATCTGCCTGCCTCAGCCTCCCAAAGTGCTGGGATTAGAGGTGTGAGCCACCGTGCCTGGCCCACATAGGGGACTTTTTTTTCAGCAGTCCAGTCACTAAGTTGCCCTTCTGCTGACCAGATGGCTAGGCTGTTGGCAACAGCCCATGACTTGGTGAAATGTAGCAACATATGGCGATGGGGTGGCCCAAATGGACACCATCACTGCATATAGTTTGACCCATTGAGCATAATGTCCATGTTCAGCCTCAGTCAAAAGATGACCACTTATTGGCCTGATGGTGGCTACAGTCAAGAGGATCCCTCCTGTTTTGTTTGATGGAACTTTCAGTAAATCACGCCATACCATTGGTAGGCACATCTCAGAATCTTAGGACCCAGGGAGCCAGAGGAGAAGCCAAAGCATCCCCTGTGGGTTGTTTGGACCCTTCTAATAAGCAAGCCATTTTTTTCATGAAGCCTCCTGGTCCCTTGGGGTTGCAACTGGGCTTGATTTCAAATGTACCATTTC
Organism: Piliocolobus tephrosceles; assembly: GCF_002776525.5. Lineage (NCBI taxonomy): Eukaryota > Metazoa > Chordata > Mammalia > Primates > Cercopithecidae > Piliocolobus > Piliocolobus tephrosceles. The sequence continues at coordinate 34,939,945 of NC_045447.1, read as the reverse complement.
TGTTTGATAATCAAGCTCTTTTGAGCCTGCTACAATTGATTGATAGGGTTTTTTTTTTTTTTGTAAGCACTCAAGTGTGGGCAGTTTAAGTCACAGAGTCGCATGTGGTGCTCTAGCCTTAAGACACACAGTCTCCACCAGTGCACAATAGCAAGCAAAAAAGTTACATTCCAAGAGCTGTATCGGGTGGCTGCCTCAAGCAACTTAAAAGTTCAACTTCGAAGAGGCTAGGTCTCCCCAGTGACAAATTTCTGTTGCCATAGACCCCGGTCAGCATGCATGGTGGTTGTGGACACCTGTCATTGCATCAGACTAACAGACTGTAAATGTTTGGAAAGCAGCAGCAAGGCTACCACTTTACATTGTTTTCTAAGGCCTGCTACTGCAAAGTCCATTGTTCAAAGTTGGCAGCTTTGTTGGTCACCAGGATTAAAGGGGGCCAAAAAAACACCCACATGGGTTATATGCTGTGTTCAGTACCCAAGAGACCTACCAGCTGTGGGCCTTCTTTTTTGTTAGTAAGTGTCACCAGCACCAACAATTTTTGTTAGACTGTATCTGGGATACTTCCTTGGCTTTCTGTCCAAGTGACCTTGACATTCAGCTTATGACCATCCATTAGTCTTCATGCCCCAAAGGCCTGTCTGACCAGCCAGACTGGGCCAGTGCATTGTGACATTTTTATCTTTAGTGGGTTTTGAATTAAGAAAGTAGTGTCTTCTTCTCCATTTGGTATGCAGTACTGCTTTCATTGAGTAACTTATGAGGTCTTGGGTAAGTCTTGAATAACTTAGGAGGTCTGAGGTGGCAGGTTGGGGTGGATATGTGCCACTGGTATAGCTCAAATTCTTAGCTGTGAGGGGCATACCTCCTCAGGTGGTGGTGATGTTCTGCACCACAAGCAACCAAACTATCAATGTCCATACTCAGTGGTGGGAACTGTGGTCACCAGCACCCAAAGTGACACAAAGTATCTACTCACAGCAGGTAAGCATAGTGAGTCATTACATTTGCCTGAAACCCTCCCATGGTCATCAGTTTAACTTTTCCCTAGGAAAACTGGTAATAAGTCCTGTGGGCTCCAGCATCCAAGAACTCCAGAAAAGCCTACTTTCATTTCTTTTTCTCATCTTAACAGGAGTATAGGGCCATCTCTGGTGGGGACCTGGATACCTTGATCCTGCTCTAAACTATTCCATTTAGCCATTTGGATCCACAGTGTCCCTTTATCAAACAAACACTTCAACCAGGCTGCATAAGTCTTTCCTGGCCTTTCTGTATACTCATCCTCTAGTGAGCTTCGTTTTCTATGAGGCCTGCGTTGTATTTGTTGGTTCTCTCAGGTGCCTCAGGGACTGTGTGAGTACCTCTTTCCTGTTCCCTCTCAGGAGCCATCTGACTACCCGCTTCCCGAGCTATCTGGCCCTGGGAATGAGCAATTACATGTGTCTAACAACCAGGGGATCATGTGCCGAGCTCCCCGATTTCTGTTTCTTGCTCTGCCTCGATTCATTCAGCCAGCTCATTCATTGAGGGGGTCATCTATATTCCATTTATTATGGCTCCTTCTCCATAAAACATCCAGCTGCATATCCAAGCCCCTCAACCCTTTAGGGTGATATCTCTGCCCTAGGCTGGGTATTGGGGGCAGGGAGGCGAAGCGGTGAAGCCATTCCAGCTTTATCAGTAAGCCATGATTCTGTCAGAACAGACCCTACTAACTGCAGTGATGGTATGAAACAAGTTCACTATGTACTAGTTACCAACTTGTCAGTGTTAATGGAACTCACACAGCACAAGTTATGTGAAGCAAATTTACGTCCTACAGATAGGCGGTAATAGTAAAAGCCTAGGTTTCATGGTGGGCCATTCCCACGAGTGTTGGATGGAGTTTCATCTGTGTGTTCCCCATACAGCTGATGGACCCTAGAAAGCAGCTTGCCCTGGGTTTACACCCCAGACTGTAAACCCAGCCTGCCCTGGGTTTGTACCACAGAAGTAGAGAAATGGGGGTGGTCAGCACATGATCCCCTGGTTTACATGAGTTGCTGAGCTAAAGCATGAAAAGACATGCATATTTCTAGGAGGGAACTGAAGTAGAGTATGGATTATTCAGGCCATTCCCTCTATCAGAATGTTGCATTTTCTAGCACATTCTACAGCTATTTTTAAGAACCACAACTGAGAAAGGGAGAACAAGATTAGTCTAATGGCATCCAGATGACTGTCCAACAAACTGAAGATTTCTTCGTCCAGCTACTTAATTAACATTTTTACCTGGATGACTTTTAAAAAGTGTAAAACTTAACATTTCCAGAATAGAATTTAGGAATTTTCCTCATCTACCCAGACCCACCTGAGTTACTGAATTTTCCTCATGTCAGTAAATGGTACCACTATTTACCTAATTGTTGAGGCCAGAAATCTTAAGAGTCCTCTGGATTCTCGCCATTCTTTAAATATCTAGATCCAGTCTATCAATAAATTCTGTTAACTTTAAAAGTGTATTCAGAATACAGCCACTTTTTGTTACCTCCATTACTGCCAACTTCATTCAAACCATCACCTCTCATGAGGGCTACTACAGTAATGTGCTTATTAGTTGCCCTACTTTTTTCCTATTGCCACTCTATAGTCTGTTCTTTACAGAAGCTAAAATATAAATTGAATCACATCACTCCTGTGCTTCAAATCCTTCAGTGGTTTCCAAATTACATGTACGTTGTATGACACGGGAACAACATGGGTTTGAACTGCGTGGATCGACTTATTAGCAGATTTTTCTCAATAAATGTATTGGAAAATTATTTGAAGGTTTACAATAATTTGAAAAAACTTGCAGACAAATACCATATGACCTAGAAATATCAAAAAAATTAAGAAAAAGTTAGGTATGTCATAGATGCACAAAATATATGTAGGTACTTGTCTATTTTATCATTTACTACAATAAAATACACAAAAATCTGTTATAAAAAGTTAAAATTTTTCAAAACTTAAACACCATACTTGGCACTATTTGTAGTTCAGAGAAATGTAAACAAATGTAAAGATGCAATATTAAATAACTGCATAAAACTATAGAACATACTACACTATTGTAATACTTTTGTAGCCACCTCCTGTTGCTATGGTGATGAGCTCAAATAAACTCAGTGTGACATTAATCATTTACTTCTGAGTAGTTCGCGTTTCCAGTAAGTTGCAGAGCTCGGTAGAAAGTGATGTCTTGTGGTTCTCCTGTATTTTTCATCATGTTTAGTGCAATACGATAAACCCGAATAACATGGGATCTATATGAAGTGGCACTAGTGATACTGAAAATGCTCCCAAAAAGCACAGAGAAGTCAGGATGCTACAAGAAACAGTTGAGTTGCTTGATAATATACCACAGATTGAGGTCCGCAGCTGTGGTTGCCTTCCTTTCCAGACAGATGATTTATCTTGTAAACAGATGATGTAAACTTATCGTGTCAATAAATACACTACAGTACTATAAATGTATTTTCTCTTATGCTTTTAACATTTTCTTTTTTCTAGCTTTATTGCAAGAATACAATATATAATGTAGCATACAAAATATAAGTTAATTGTGTTATTGATAAGGCTTCGGTTAACAGTAGGTTATTCGTAGTTAAGTTTTTGGAGGAATCAAAAGCATTTTTGACTGTGTGGTGGGTCTGTACTCGAACTCCCATCTTGTTTAAGGATCAACTATATAATTAAATCTAAGTCTTTACCATGGCCGGCAAGGTGCTTCATGATATGACTGTTGGCTCCTTAACCATTTACTCACTGTGCTCCTAGTCCAGTTCCTCAAACATTAAAACATGTTCCTAGGGGCTTTCAAGTATACTGTCCCACAAGTATTTGCACGGTCACTCCTCCCACTTCATCCAGTCTTCCGTTCAAATGGTATCTCAAAGGCCTTCTCTTACTCTTCTTGAAGTAAGAGTTCCTATCACTCTATTCCCCAACCTTATTTTGTTTGTTTACCATGTCTTCTAACCTTGAATGTAGGCTCCCTTAGAACAGCGACTTAGTCTATGTCTTTAGTGTCTTAGAACAGGGCCTACTATACAGTAAGCACTTAATAAATGATGAATCATGAACTAATCAAGTGGGCCAAAATTTGTTGTCACTTTCATTGTAAATAAGATCGTTAGATTTTCTTTTTTCAGGGCTGGTATCTTGCATAGTGTCAGATATCTGGTTAATATTACCTAAAAAGTATTACATACTAGTAATACTTTTTCTGTAACTATTTAGTGGTCAAATTTTATGGCTCTTGACAGTTTATAAAATACTTTCATATACATGCTCTTAATTCTAAAATCTCTACTTTTAAGCTTAGTGTAGGATGTCTGTTATTTCAGTTTTACAGTTTTAGAAATTCATTTTTAGTCCCTTCAAGTGATTTGTTTAAATCTGCAATTATTATTTAGCCCAGTGTCTCATGGATTTAATTTATAACATGGAATGAAAATATTTCAAGTAGTGTAAGAGTTATATTTATTCTAAAAACTGTAATTTCGAAATGCTAATTCAGTATTTATATACAGTTATGATGGTTAAATTACTTTATTATGCTCACTCCAAATTGCTATGGAATTTGATTACATAAGGATATATGCGTATAAGAAAGTGGATGTTTTTCCTGAAATACATTATTTTTCCATTTGAAACTCTTCCTAAAGGACTCTAAAACTTTAGCAGCAAAGGAAAAAGAGGTTAAAAAGATAACAGATGGACTGCATGCCCTTCAAGAAGCAAGTAATAAAGATGCTGAAGCTCTGGCGGCTGCACAGCAGCACTTCAATGCTGTTTCCGCTGGCCTGTCCAGTAATGAAGATGGAGCAGAAGCAACTCTTGCTGGTCAAATGATGGCCTGTAAAAATGATATAAGTAAAGCTCAGACAGAAGCCAAACAGGTAAATATAGACATTAAGCACTATATGATTGCTTTTCATTTTAAGAAGTTTATTTTCGCATTATGCTTTGGCAATTGTTACATAATGTTGAAAATAATCAGTGTCAAGGAACTTGTTGGTTTACGTTATTCTGCAACTCTAATGCCTAATGCAGGAAAAATCAAATATATTATTGCTAAATATTGGTGAACTTAATTTGTTAAGATGCTGTACAACATAAATTACGTTAATTCAGTATGTAAGTGTAATGAATGCTTTGTTCTGTTTGCAGCATTGTGTGGAATTTTAGAGATTAATCCATTCTTTTTTTGGCTATTTTTATTTTTTATTAATATCATAATGTTGAAGTCTTAAGCTTTACAGGAAAACAGGATTGTCCTCCTCATTGCTTTGCCTATCATACCTAGTTCTTAAAACCTTGTTTCTGAAGCTTTACATTTTTCTAGGAAGTATCTGTACCTCACATTTAGCCACATTCTAGTCTTTGTTCTCCCTACTCTGATTTCATAATCTTAAAAGTCTTGTCAGTCTATTACAGTGTTTCTCAGATTTTACATAGTAGTGCAACTTAAAGTCCTATGAACGCAAGAATTTTGCTAGCAGAAAAAATACATGTACACAGGCATATCATTGTTTCTTTTTAAATGGAAGATGCAGATTTTAAAACAGGTACACAAATGTGTGTGATTATGCATTAATTCTCAGGTTTTCCTCTTTATATATTTGCAACTTTTTCATTCAGGCATGACAGAGATGACAGTCACAAATTTATAAGAACTCTCAACAGCAGAAAATCTTTAAAGTACTCTGTTTGTCTATTATTTTATAAGGGAACTGGGAAAAAATACACAGTTTTGGAGGATACCCCCATCTGGGTTTTAGAATACTAGTTCATAGTTTTAAGAAGCAGTGGTCAATTGTATAAACTCTTGAATGCCTGACACATTTAATTTAAATAGTTCTAGCATTTAATTATTAGACTCTCAGCATTTAAGTTTCTTTGTCAGTTTAGCTTCTTTTCCTATATAATTTTAGATCTTATTGCTCAATTCAGTTTCTTAACTGTTTTTAGACAGCACTCACAAATATATACAAATACGAATATGAACAACTAAGCAGAAAGGAAAGGAAGGAGAGGTGTGATTTCTAGCTTGCTGTAATTACCAGCTACTGACAGTTATTCGATGTAATCCTTCAAATTTAATATGTCATATCTTATTAAAAATATGGACTTTAATTTCAAATTCTTTAACAACATATTAATCACATATTAGTTTATACTTTAAGTAGTTTTTGAGGAGAAAATACTGAGAAATGACTAATTTGTTGAAATGCTAATCCAGGAGACCAAACAATTAAATTTTTAAGGCTAAGGTCTCTTAGTAAAACCAGTCTGAATCTTTGGCCATTTAATTACTAGCACTGTCTGCCTCATACATCCTATATAGTCTGTTGCATTTTTCTGCCACAGGCTCAGATGAAGTTGAAGCATGCTCAACAGGAGTTAAAGAATAAACAAGCTGAAGTTAAGAAGATGGATAGTGGCTACAGGAAGGATCAAGAAGCTTTAGAAGCTGTAAAAAGACTTAAAGAAAAACTTGAAGCTGAAATGAAAAAGCTAAATTATGAAGGTTTGCCTTTAAAAACATGATAATCAGATCATGAGGAGGTAGTGATTTTTGATAAAAAGCTAATTTAAATAAAGAACGCAAGGAAGTAGGAAACATTTCTTAGCCTATTAACGAGCGTTAGTATTAAGAAGTGTTTGTTAGTAAAAAAGAAATACCTAATTATAAAACAACTCTTGAATTTTTGAAAACTCAGTATTGAGAATTTCCTGCTTCAATCATTTGAAAGCTCAAAAATGTCATTTGTGTATTTCTACATTAGTAGGCATTCAGTTTGTATATTACTTTTTGGAATGAAAATTACGTTATTTACTGTTGGAAATAATGTTTGACAATGGATAGAAATTGGAAGGTTCAGCCTGCTTTTGTAATACTTACAGAAATTTGTATTTTTTGCATGTTTTGGAAATACTGGTTACTAATATTTTCCTTAAAACAGTAGACTGAACTTTTAAAACTTGGTTTTAATTTATTATGATTTATCTTTCAGAAAATAAAGAGGAAAGCCTTTTGGAAAAGCGCAGGCAGCTGTCTCGTGATATTGGTAGATTGAAAGAAACATATGAAGCTCTATTAGCCAGATTTCCCAATCTTCGATTTACATACAAGTAAGAGACTTAAGCCTTGAATTTTAAGATAGAAACAACCAAGACATTTTTATTTAAGCTATAAGTAGTCTGAAAGTTTTGTCGACACCAAGATTTTTGTATGAAACTTGTTGTAACTGCTTTTCTTTCACTGGTATTTTTCCTTTAAGCATTTGTTGAAATGTTTTAAATGTTGGCAGGCAAATTCTTGTGAAATTTAATGGCTAATGATGGCACTAATCTTAAAATCAGGGAAATTTAATCTCAGTTCAAAATGTCTTTAAAGTTATTCTGTCATTAATGTTAAATATCCACGTTTACATCTTATAATTTGTTTTGCTGTGTGGGTTAATGGTATATTTACAGTAATCATATGTATTATAGCGATTAGAACATCAGAGTTGTTCTTTTTACATTGAAACATACTGAAAGATCTATTGATTGATGTAAAAACAACAGCTGGCTAGTCATTTGGGACATTTTAAAATTTTTAGTTTGTTAAAACCATGTGCTGATTCTGCTTTCATTTCACTTTAATGTGTTGTCCAAAAGAGCTCTTGATGAGTAAAGTATAACTTTCTGCTTTATTATCTAAGATAAATTTTTGTCAACTTTTGTATTTCAGGGATCCAGAAAAGGACTGGAATAGGAATTGTGTGAAAGGACTTGTGGCTTCCCTGATTAGTGTGAAAGATACTTCTGCAACCACAGCTTTAGAATTAGTGGCTGGAGAACGACTCTACAATGTTGTAGTAGACACAGAAGTAAGTTGATTTTAATTTAAAAAAATTGTAAATTTGGTTAGCTTCAAAAGTCATGTGCTGCTAAAAGAATTGAATACTTTGTTGATGTTTTAAGGCTCTCCCCTAAGGTGACATATTTACAGAGTAAAACTGTTTGGTTCCTAACTTTTTGATAACTGTTCCAAAGGAAGGCTCATGCTTACTCAGAAACTCAGAATGCATATTACCGATCTGAAACTTTTGGGATCTCTTTGCTGTATAAGTTGAATTTAATTTGTAAAATAATCTGAGAACAGATGACCTGTTTTTAATGTCAGTCTTCCCATCAAGGTAACATTGAATTTATCTACATTTCTTAGTTCTCCTTGTTATCCTTCTGTAAAATGTTCATACTCTTTCCTGTAAATGCTACATAGTCATTGTCAAATTTACTTTTTTTAACTTATATTATATATATGTAAAATGTATAAGAAGCCTGGATACGGTGGCTCACACCTGTAATCCCAGCACTTTGGGAGGCCGAGGTGGGGAGATCATTTGAGCCCAGAAGTTCGAGACCAGCCTTGGCAACATGGCAAAACCCCATCTCTACTGAAAATACAAAAGTTAGCCAGGCACGGTGGCGCGCACCTGGAGTCCCAGCGACTGTGGAGGCTGAGGCACAAGAATTGCTTGAACTTGGGAGGTGGAAGTTGCAGTAAGCTGAGATCACACCACTGCACTCGTGCCTGGGCAACAGAGCAAGACTGTTTATCTCTAAAAAAAGAAAAAACAAATGTACAACAAGATGTTTTGATACATATACATGGTGAAATGGTTATTGTAGTCAAACATATTAACATAGCCATTCACCTTCCATAGTTACCTTTTTTGTGTGTGATAGCACCTAAAATTTACTCTTAGCAAATTTTCAGTATACACTATTATTAATTATAGTCCTCATGCTATACATTACATCTCTGAATAGGTAGATTTATTTATCCTACCCAACTGCAAATAAGTACGCTTTGACCTGTGACCTACTTCCACCCATTTTCTTTCCCTCCTCATCCCTGATAACCGCTATCCTACTCTTTTTATTTGTTCAACTTTGTTTTAAAGATTCCATGTACAAGTGAGGTCGTACAGTATTTTTTTTTTCTTTGTCTGATTATGTCACTTAGCATCATGTCTTCTGGGTTTATTCATGTTGTCACAAATGGCAGCATCTCCTTTTTCAAGGTCAAATGATGTTCCATTGCATATATAATTATAGCTTCTTTGTTTGGGATAAATGGCACTAAACATTTGTTACAGACTACTAAACTTGCATTCTCTCAATTTTCTGTCTTCTTTAACATGCATTTTTAAAATTCTAATGTGTGTTGTAGGTTACTGGTAAAAAGCTACTCGAAAGGGGGGAACTGAAACGTCGATACACCATAATTCCACTCAATAAAATTTCAGCCAGATGTATTGCACCAGAAACTCTGAGAGTGGCTCAGAATCTTGTAAGTCTCATTTTGTCTTATTTATATGTTTAATCTTCATCTGTGTGGGTGTGTGTGTGTTTTTTTTTTTTTTTTTTTTAGTTAGAAGACGTTAATTTTGAGGAGCATAATCATGTACAGAACCACAAAATTAAAATACAAGAAAATTGGGTTGGCTTGTGCAATTAGATGATAAGAGAATAGAAATGTTGAAAGACTTGAACTGCCTTTCATATACTTCACTTTGTGGTATTAGAATGTCCTTTTTAACCTTAAGTCACATGACTGTCAGGTGCTGGTGAAAATTATACTCCTGATTCCTGAATGGTTAGAATTGAGCTTCTAGATAAATACTCCAAATTCTTCAAGTTTTTGTTTTTGTTTCTATGTCAGGCATACTTAAACTGCCCACAGTGACATCCATTATGGGAGGCCTTCATTAGTATTGCAGTGATGCTTCTTTATTAGAGTTCTTCTAGATTGTTATTCAGCCTGTGCAGGTACATAGCAGGTGACCAGGATCCCATTCAACTGCTGACGCTGATCTAAAGTGACATGCTTGCTAGTAAGAAAATAGATCAGTACAAGGAAATACATTTAAAAGTTATTGTAGTTGTGTAATACTGTGAAAACATGAAGTCAGTCATAACATTCAGCTGTAATCAGTTTTTTTATTGAGCAGACATTCCAAGTACATGAGTTGAAAAGACATTTCTATGAAATTTACAAATATACTTGTAACTAATTGGATGTTGTATCCTTAGTTAAATTCAGAAGATTTCAATGAAAATGATTTCAAAATATAGTTGTGTTGATATGTATACTATCAGGAGAGGGAGGATGAGTGCTGAGTAATTGAAAGGTGGTGTTTTTGGTTGGTACTTTCTTTACTTGAAGAATCACCATTAAGTCTAGAAGGCTCAGGAAGTTAATTCAGCCATACGTCAAGTCCCAGCATTAGAAGGAAATTGGGATTTCAAGTAACAGCAAAAATACTTTGCCTCAGATCCCTTAGCCAGACCTATTTGATGGTAGCTGCCACATCAAAGAACAATACTGAACATATGTTACATAGAGCTTCTTTCGTTGTAATTGCCACTGCTGATACTAAGCTCTAAAAGAGATGCTTATTTTTTCTTAAAATGATGGCAGAGGTAGCGTCTATAAACAAAGGCTGAGAAGAAGCATTGTGATCAAAATAGAGGACTGAGGGATTTTTAAAATTACTTTTACTCTATTACTTGTGTTTTTATTTCTGTAACTGGCAGATGACTGCTCTAGCATGTTTCATTTGTATGAAAAAATATTTGTTGTGAAACCAAATTCCTGATTATTGAAACAAAATTTTCATATAGTGTTGTTGATCTGGGAATTACAGGTGAAGCACTCCAAGTCCAAAAACTGAAATTTTCCAAAAATCAAAACTCTGACACCCAAAAAATGCTCATTGGAGCATTTTGGATTTAGGAAGTTCAACCACTGTAGTACAAATATACCAAAATCTGAAAACTGAAACACTTCTAAGCATTTAGGATAAAGGATACTCAATCTGTACCATCATTAAGAAAGTTGTGTCCAGTCAACTTTGATAATGGACACTTAGAAACATGGTGATGGCTCCTTATTGATAGAAACTTTCATGATGCCCAGTACTAGCTATTAATGAATATTTTATTTAGCGATAGATCTTTCAGTATTTAAACCTGCAATTTTTTTTTTTCCTGAAACTTTGGGTTTTACATAGCTGTTTAGAAAGTTCAGAAAGAATTTTAATGCTAGGTAAATTACTTAAGTTTCCATTACAGCAGTTCTTACTAGTTTATAAAATAATACCTGAAAGGAAAAGAAGTAGTATGTACTGTGGCGTATCTATTGTTGTCCCACAGGTTGGCCCTGACAGCGTTCATGTGGCTCTTTCCCTGGTTGAATATAAACCAGAACTTCAGAAAGCAATGGAGTTTGTCTTTGGAACAACATTTGTTTGTGACAATATGGATAATGCCAAAAAAGTTGCCTTTGATAAGAGGATAATGACTAGAACTGTAACTCTCGGAGGGGATGTGTTTGATCCTCATGGGACATTGAGTGGAGGTAAGTTTTATATCTTTTTTTTTTTTTTTTTTTGAGACGGAGTCTCGCTGTGTCGCCCAGGCTGGAGTGCAGTGGCGCGATCTCGGCTCACTGCAAGCTCCGCCTCCCGGGTTCACGCCATTCTCCCGCTTCAACCTCTGAGTAGCTGGGACTACAGGCACCCGCCACCTCGCCCGACTAGTTTTTTGTATTTTTAGTAGAGACGGGGTTTCACCATGTTAGCCAGGATAGTCTTGATCTCCTGACCTCGTGATCCACCCGCCTCGGCTTCCCACAATGCTGGGATTACAGGCTTGAGCCACCGCGCCCAGCTTATATCCTTTTGTCCTCACAATTCTTTGTGGTAAATAGGAAGAGGCCTTTCTTAAGTACATTTTTAGCCCAACTACCCACTTCTTCAGGAAACATGTTAACTTCTCATTTGTGTGTTTGCCAGTGCCGCCTACCTCCTGTCCAAAGTAAAACAAAAAATTAAACCTGCTCTTGAAATGGTACCTTAATGTCTTAAAGGAATTCTTAGACAGTGATCGTATTCTCCTTGGTCTAGTATTTGCCACACTGAGTTTGCAGATCTTTGTCAAGACAATTGAATAACAAACACTGAATATGTTTACTATATACCAATGTTCTGCAACTATGCTGTCCAATACAGTAGCCACTAGCCATATGTGACTCTTTACATCTAATTAAGTTAAATACAAGTAATTTCCTTGGTTGCATTAGTCACATTTCAAGAGCCCATAACCACAAATGATTAATGGATAATTAGACAATGCAGATATAGAACATGTCTATCATTCTATAAAACCCTATTCTATGGGCTTTAAATAACAATTCTTAATAACAATGATGAAGTAGGCATAGTATTATCATCTCTAATATACAGTTGCAGAAATGAAGATACAGAGTGGTTAAATAACTCACTACAGGGTGGCAGAGCTCAGAATTTGAATCCCAGCAGTCTGATTTCAGGGTTTGTGTTTTTATCCCAGTAAACGGCATGAAGCCATTTGAGGTTTCAAGTGACTTAATGTCTTTCTAGGCCATGAAAACAATAGCCAGTTCAGTGATTTCCATGCAGGTATTAGGTTCTCCAGTACACAGTCAAATGACTAGTATATGCAAATGGAAGATAAAAAGAGACTATGTGTTTTTACATGTCTACAAGAGAAGAAACTTTTTAGATTTTATTGATTCAGATGCTTTTGAAGTTTTTACTTACGGGATAGGAAATAACCCCATATCTTAATTACCAAGTGTTTAAACAGCATTTTTAATTGACCTTAGCATTCTTCCATCAAATCTGCAGAGTTTCTTTGTCAACATAATACCTCAGCCTGTCACTGCCAGATAATTATAGTTGTATAATGTGAAATCGGTTTATTCTGCTTGCTGCGCTGTATCAGAACTTAGGTCAGCCACCCAGTCTTAGCTTACAACAAATTTATTTCATGTGAATGCTACATCTGCTGCAGATCAGTTGCCTTTCTGCTCAGTGCTATTCTCATTCTGGGACTCATTGTGAAGGAGAAGCAGTCCCTGTCTTGAACATATTTTTCTCAGGGCAAACGGAAAGCAAATGGTAAATTATGTACTGCCTCCTAAAGCTTACTTTCAGAAGGGACACATTTCTCCATTTCATTGGCCAGAGCAAATCACGTAGGCAAGTCCAGTGTCAGAGGGTGGAACATGGGCCCAGTATACAAGGCAGTGGTTATTTTGAATAAATAATACCTACTACAACCTCTTGGATCTGTTATGAGTTCTCTGTGTTCTAAGGTTCAGGTGATGGAATGAATTCCATGGCTTCATAAGCTCACTAAAATAATTACTATTGAATCGATTTGAGTGTAATTCTCTTAGAAGACTTTTTATTGTGTAGTGTATACCTGGTAACTCAATGTGGAAGATCTGTTTGAATTTGCCTCTCTCAGGTGCTCGATCCCAGGCAGCTTCTGTTTTAACCAAGTTTCAAGAACTCAAAGATGTTCAGGATGAACTGAGAATCAAAGAGAATGAGCTGCGGGCTCTAGAGGAGGAATTAGCAGGTCTTAAAAACACTGCTGAAAAGTAAGCACTGTATATACATTTTTAAAGATTTGCATTGTAGAAAATTTACTTTTATTTGCAGAAATACAGCTTCTGACTTTTCTTATATTTTTGGTTTATTTAAAATTGATTAAATTGTGAGTTGATAACCATTTATCCATTTTTTTTCTCATAAGAGAGATGTCTTAAGAAATCAGCAAAATCTATTTAAGCAAAACAAAAGAATAATTCAAATATTCCATTCTTTCTGCTGAGAAATACACTAGCACTTGGCTAGGGTTGGTGGGGAAACCCTTAGATACTCTGGTGTCTGATACCAGAGGTTACTTGATTTCCTGATTTGACATTAAAATGATAGAGTATAGCATTGATCAGGTGCTCACAGTAAGCTTAATAGCATTGTGAACGGCCTTCCTACATCAAGGATCTGCTAGGTTGCCTATGAGCAGGTAAACAAGTTCATGTCGAATATCAGCACTGTGTTTCCTTACAGTATTTCTTCTGTATAGGTATGGATAAGATACATAAATACTTTCCAACATCCTTTCTATTTAGTATAATAGACAGTTATATGTGTATTTTTATTTTTCAATATTGGGATCATGGTAATGTAACCTTTTTGTGTCACTCAGTAAACATTTACTGAGTGCTTCCTGTGTGCCACATACTCTTCTAGGGGCTGGGGATCAGATAAATATCCCTGCCTTCATCTATTTTATTCTTGTTGGAGAAGCAGACAATAAAGAAAGATAAATTGGTAAAACATGTTTCTAGTTCTAAGAAGGAAAAAGTAAATCAGTAAAGGAGATAGGAACTATCTAGGGCAAAGACATGATCATAAAATTTTATATTGGGTGACCAAGAAAAGCCTCACTGAGGACATGATTGTTGAGTAAACACACGAGTGAGTGAGTGAGTGAACAAGAGTGAGTGAACTGGCTCTGTGGTTATCTGGGAGAATAAGTCCCCACTTGAATTGAAAGCTTCATGAGTTAAAAGAGCTACAAACTTAACAAAGTGCATTGTTTGAAAGTTTGGCCAGGCCTAGTGGTGTACACCTGTAATCCCAGCACTTTCGGAGGCTGAAGCAGGTGGATCGCTTGAGCTCAGGAGTTCAAGACCAGCTCGGGCAACATGGAGAAACCCTGTCTCTATTAAAAATACAAAAAAGCCAGGCGTGGTAGCATGTGCCTGTGGTCTCAGCTACTCAGGAGGCTGGGCAGTTCAAGGTTGCTGTGAGCTGAGATTGTGCCACTGCACTCTATCCTTGGGGACAGAGTGAGACCCTGTCTCAAAAAAAAAAATTTTTTTTTTAAAGTTTAATTGTAATTTTTTCCAGTATTTCTGAAGATGACAAATAGGGACTGATTTAAAAAGATTTTATTCAGAATTCGCAATACTGAATACAATTTCAAAAATCTAAATAAATGTTGAAATGATTATTTTGGGGTATGTTTTTAGCATTCAAATTCTGTAGTTATGAAAGCTTAGAATGGCACCAAGACTTTTGAGGACGCTAAATATGGACAAGATTTTCATAGTCAGGATGACCATTCAAAGATACAAATCGAATCAAAGTTTTTCTGTTTTCTTTTTCTTTTTTTTTTTTTTGAGATGGAGTCTCACTCTGTCACCCAGGCTGGAGTGCAGTGGCCCGATCTTGGCTCACTGCAACCTCTGCCTCAGCCTCCCAAGTAGCTGGGATTACAGGCGCTTGCCACCACACTGGCTAATTTTTGTATTTTTAGTAGAGATGGAATTTCACCATGTTGGCCAGGTTGGTCTCGAACTCCTGGCCTCAAGTGTTCTATCCTGTTTACTTTCAAACATCACATACATGTAAAGGCCTGCATTTTACCTTCATGAATATAAATTAACCATAAAGTAAATGAATTTTTTTCTGTGAGAAGAGTAAAACAAAATCTTTCTGTGATATGTGGAAGCTCTAACAAGGTGATGAGTTTGTAGTTACATTTGGCTTAGAACTGTTAATTTTGTTCAGTAGTATTGGATCATTTGTTCTGCAGAATTGAATTCTTTCCTAATTGTGTCACTGAGGTCAAGGAAGGAAAATAGATTTTGAAAAAATGAGAATGGTGGAAGGATCAGCTAAAGCCATTGTTTCACACCATATCAGGAAAGTAACATCTTTTAAACAAATATTTCTATACTCCACATTTTTAAATTAACTTGAAGTTAAAATTATTAAGTACTGTCAAGTATAGCTTCAGTCAGGAATACTCAAGGTAGTATTTATATTTTATAAGTTTTTTTTTTTTTCCCTCAAACCTCATGAATTTCTAGTGACAAGGTACTTTGTGAATTTATATTAACTTGAAATTTCACTGCAACTGAATTAGCTAAATACCTTTCAAAGAAATGACTAAGCAGCCAGAACTGGGATTGAATTACAAAGTTTTCAAGAAGGTGCATTTTAAAACAACTAAGTTCAAAACGATTTTCTTACACTAAAAGTAGGGAACATTATTATTAACATTTGAAAATGAGGTTAATAGATAATTAAATTTTTGAAATTTTATGTAATTGTGATAATCATTTTTTGTGGTGAGTAGTTGGTTTTTTTTTCTTTTTAGTTAGCAAGAGGGATTATTTTTAAGGAAACCTAGCTGTTAAATATTTCTAGTGTAAATAGTTATTGTGGATTTTAGTCATTTAGAGTTGTTTACCTTCAATGACTATATCTAAATTTGAATTAATTGGTGCCTCAGAAACTTGAAAGTCATCAAAATTATTCCTGTAACCAGTAGCATCGTGTATGGTTTATAATGTATATGAGTTTATTTTAGGTGAGAATCTGAAGTTTGAATGTATTTCTCAAATACTAGAGAAATTACAGTCATTTCTTACGTGTTTCTGTTTTTGTAAGGTATCGCCAACTAAAACAGCAGTGGGAGATGAAAACTGAAGAGGCAGATTTATTACAAACCAAGCTCCAGCAAAGCTCATATCACAAGCAACAGGAAGAATTAGATGCCCTTAAAAAAACCATTGGTAAGATGAAAACAGCCCATGCTTAATCTGTGGTTTTATTTGTATCCATTACCTTACCTTAGGTATCTTCTCTATCTGTGCTATGTTTAAGATACATATGATAACGTTTATTTAGGGAAAATCCAAGTATGGGATTTCTAGGTCTTAGGGTATGGTTATTTTCATCTTTATTATATATTGTCAAAGGTCTGTTCATTTTTACCGATGTTCATGTCCACCAGTGGCATATGAAAGTTTTCATTTCTCCAAGTTCTTTTTTTTCTCCAGACTTTTAAAATTTTCCAAATCTGTTGGTTGTGAAAAGATCGCATGCGTTAGCATTTAATTTGCATTTCCCTAATTGCTGTTGGAATTTGGGATCTTTTTTATATGTTCATTGGACCTTTGGGTTTATACTTCTATAAATTTTCTATTTATTTCTTTTGCCCATGGGTTGCTCGTGGTTTTTTTCCCAGTGTTCTCATTCTTAAGAGTCCTAATTTCTTGTAGGTTATGTGCATTGCAAATATCCTTTTACTGTACTGGTCTTTTAATTTTGTGTTCATAATATTTTTGTTATACAAAAGTTTTTATCTCCACTAATATTTTAATGGTATTTTCCGCAATGAAAAGTAGCGTAAGAAATTGTGCAGTAACGACTTCCAAGGTTATTTGCACCTGGGTCCTAACACTAACAAACAGTATACTTCAGTTGTTTCAGCAACACGTGTTCATTCAGTATTGCTCTTTTATTTATTTTTTATTTATTTATTTATTTTTTGAGATGGAGTCTCTCTCTGTCCCCAGGCCAGAGTGCAGTGGCGCGATCTCAGCTCACTGCAACCTCCGCCTCCCAGGTTCAAGCGCCTTCCTCAGCCTCCTGAGTTGCAGGGACTACAGGTGTGCAGCACCACACCCAGTTAATTTTTGTATTTTTAGTAGAGATGAGATTTCACCATGTTGGTCAGGATGGTCTTGATCTCTTGACCTCATGATCCGCCCTCCTTGGCCTCCCAAAGTGCTGGGATTACACAGGCGTGAACTACCACACCTGGCCTTATTTTTTTCTTTCACAAATTTGGGGATGTTTTTCCTTTGCTGTATCCTACTGTCACATTATTTGTCAACTTTAATGAGAAGTTCCCTGAATATGTAAAGTAAGCTTGTTTATGAAATTATACACTTTCTGGCAACCACAGGAAAAATACCATAGTTATACTGTTCTGGTTTTAGGAAGCATACAGTTGCGTTAAAAATATGATCCGTGGTTTTTTTTTTTTTAAATAGGTTGCTTCAATACCTTTGTAAAAGAATGGTTGTAAGTGAAGTTCAATTTCATAGCAGAAGAAATGATTTCATTACAGATTTTTAGATAATTCAAATATGACTTTTAGGTAGGATCTGTGTTTCATTATACCATTTCTAGAATATCATTGGGATAGTTAATTTTCTTAAATTGTAGCCTGTAATTTTCCAAACCATTTTTTCTATTAAAGGTTGAATTTGTAAACTTTTACCTATAACTGTTAATTTAGCAACATTTGCCTACTTTGTGATGCAGAGGAAAGTGAGGAGACTTTGAAAAACACTGAAGAAATCCAAAGAAAAGCAGAAGAAAAATATGAAGTATTGGAAAATAAAATGAAAAATGCAGAAGCTGAGAGAGAGCGAGAACTGAAGGATGCTCAGAAAAAACTGGATTGTGCCAAAACAAAGGCAGATGCATCTAGCAAGAAGATGAAAGAAAAACAACAGGTAATAACTTCTTTTTGAAATTGAACCAACCTTTTAAAGTCAACATAGAGCTGAAGGTGGTAGAGCATCATTGGTTGACCTTAGTCATCACAATTGATCTCAAAATCTAAAAGGGACCAGTGTTCTTTGGAAGCAAATTATGCTTCTTACAAGTCAAAGGAATATACAGGATGAGCATCTCAAATCCGAAATACAGCAGAATTAGAAACTTTTTGAGTGTTGATCTGAGGCTCAAAGGAGATGTTTATTGGAGCAGATTTGATTTGGGATACTCAGTCAGTCAGTATAATGCAAATATTCCAAAATCCAAAAAAAAAAAAATCGAAGTCTGAAACACTTCTGGTCCTACACATTTTGGATAAGGGATATTTAATCTGTATTTTTCTCTGAAAACACTGCAATCTAGTATTTCATAGTTGTGAGTAGGGGATGCTAATTTTAAGGAAAGGCCAAAGTTGACCATTGGTAAATGCTTCCTTCAAGAGCGGATGGCCTTTCTTCAGGAGTGGATTATTTGATACTGTGTATGTCATATCAGAGATTCAGCAAGTTGACATTTTTATTTGGTAAGCACCTAAATGAATGTGCACTGTGAGAACATGATGAAAGACAAAGCATGTTATATTTACAAGGTGTCATTCAGTTGTAAACTGATGATACTTTATTATATCTTTTAGCTAATATCAAAGCTGGAATTTGAACCTAGGTTTTTAATCACTTTTATGTGATTTCACCTAAATATATTTCCCTCACATTTTTTTTTAGCCCACTCTAAGATTCTTACCATTAAATAGCTGTGCAAAGTATTTTCTAATGCAGGGGTCCCCAACCCCCAGGCCACAGACCAAGTAACAGAGGAGGTGTATGGCAGGCAAATGAGGATTACTGCCTGAGCTCCACCTCCTGTCAGATCAGCAGTGGTATTAGATTTTCATAGGATTGCAGACCCTTTTGTGAACTGTGCATTCAAGGGATCTAGGTTTCATATTCCTTGTGAGAATCTAATGCCTGATGATCTGAGATGGGGTGGTTTTATCCGGAAACCATACTCTCTCCCTGCCCCCACCATATGGAAAAATCATCTTCCACAAATCTGGTCCTTGGTGCCAAAAAGGTTGGGGACTGCTCTTCTAATGAAATGAAGGCTACAGTGGGAAAGAATAATATTGAGAAACTTTTTACACATTGAACAGTTTTGTTTTTAAACTTTACTTCCACTAATTCATCTGTTATGTAGAATATTATATTGTTTTCCCTGTAGGAATAAATGATAAAGGAATAAATTTATGCAGAGTTCTTTCAGCCTATACAAATTACACTTTTTTTTTAATATAGGAAAATAAACTTCCTTTTGCTGGGGAAGCAGCTTCACCTGTACTTTCGGTAGCTGAGTGATAACAAAGCTGTGGGTCTTAACTTGCATGAGATTATTATTTATTTAACTTTCCTGTACATACTTGTTCTTGAGTAGTTAATCACCTATGTGAATACCCGAATACTGTGTTTTTTATAGGAAGTTGAAGCCATCACTCTGGAACTGGAAGAGCTCAAGAGAGAGCATACATCTTACAAACAACAGCTGGAAGCTGTAAATGAAGCTATCAAGTCCTATGAAAGTCAGATTGAAGTAATGGCAGCTGAGGTGGCTAAAAATAAGGTAGGATTTATCTATCAAATTGGAGAAGCTGAAAATGATAATCTTTTTGTGAAACATTAGCTTAAGATGTTTGACTTTGGTGTTCTCAGTCTTTTCACTCATTGTCATGAGAGAATGAGGCACAAATAGCTTTTACTCATTCAGAATTGCCAGTTTGGAGATCTCATAGGTCAGTCAGCCTCTAGCAGTCTTCTTCCTCACCCAGTTGATTCCATCTACATTATATCCAGCAGAAACGCTCTCATTTGCAGCGTGAGCATTGTACCCCAACCCTTTTTCCAGGGGTAATCCACGTTTTCTTCTGTGTATCAATTCATTAGTCCTTTTAATGGTGATATAAAATAGAGGGTTAGGTGATCTTCTCTCTGCCTGTAATCACATTGACGTCTTGCCCAGGGATCTGTCAGATAATTGTTTAGTAGATTAAAAGTATTTACATGTTACCTCACCACATATTTTCTTTTATTTTTTGTTTTAGGAGTCAGTAAATAAAGCTCAAGAAGAGGTGACCAAGCAAAAAGAGGTAATAACAGCCCAAGACACTGTAATTAAAGCTAAATATGCAGAAGTGGCAAAACACAAGGAGCAAAACAATGATTCTCAGCTTAAAATTAAGGAATTAGACCACAACATCAGCAAACATAAACGGGAGGCTGAAGATGGTGCTGCAAAGGTACGTTTGTGTTCATTTTTTATACTTGATCAAATTTTTGTCACTGAGCTCTTGAAAAATTTTAGAAAACTGCTTGATGGAGAAATCTATAAATAAAAATGGCAAAATTACAACCTGGCATAAATTTGAGCTTGCAGCTATTAACTGCTTTTCAACAATGCTAATTTTCAACAAATTGCACAAATGTTTTATTTTTAGATTTAATTTTAGATATTTGTTCCCATCTACAAGATGTAGTTACCAAATGTTTAGTGGTCTCCCATGGAAATAACTTTTTACCTCCAAATGTTGATAGAACTAATTACTGTTGTGCTAGTAATAATGATGTATATTCTCTACCTTATTTCAAATTGAATTTAAAGAACTCACAGAACTATATATACAGGTAACCTAAAAAAAGGACTGAATTGGCTTCCACATGTCTTTATGAGTGTCACTGCTGTCAGTATTTGCCACTTCATAAAAATCTGATGTTTTGCCAAGCAGCTATGTTTTTGAGGTTATCCCACAGAACACACATTCCTTCTTTCATGTGTCACAGCGCCCTTACTTCAGTGCTTTAAAGAGAACACATGCTTTTGTAGAAATTCATTGCTTGGCTGAGAAGCTGCATTCACATGGTGTTAATAATTATGAGTGTGTAACAATTTGGTACCTTTTTAATGTCCAGGATATTTTTTTTTTTTAAGCATCCTAAAAATACATGAACTTTAACCAGAAAGATCAAGAACATACAAAACAATCTTCCCCTCTTCTGAAAGAACTGTGGAACTTGGTTTAAAAAACATTTTTTATGGCTACATTATAATCTCCCACTTTATTACTATTGATTTCCCATTAGCTTATTGATAGTGAACTGACTGAAATATTACCAATGGCAATGTTACTGCTAATAGTTTTTTGGTAACTGAAAATGCTAGTACTGGTGATTGCTAGGAGATTTTATTTACAGTTGAAAGAATAAAAGGAGGGACTTGCAAGTGGGTCTGCTAAGAAGTCAATGATTCTTTGAAAAACATAGTTTATCAAAGATTTAGACATACCTATTAGTATCAGATCCTGTGCATTGACAGGCATTGACAATATAAGGATGAGCAACACATACACAGAATGAATGATATAAGAAGATAGACTTTTGTAATGATAATTCTACTTTGGGGCCTACATGTGAGACCATATCCATGGAATTAATACAAGTCAACAAATTAACAAGGATTGGATTCTGCCAGTGAGAATGAATCATAAGTCTAGTAGAAGAAAGTCTTCTTTAAGCACTATAATTTGAACTGTATAATCAGTTGTATTACATGAAGTGTTATACTGTGCCTTTTTCAGAGGGGTGGGAGCAGGGATAGAGTCCATGTTTAGGACAGTTTCTTAGAATATAGTTCTGAGAGAAAAATCATTAAGTCTCAGTCAGCATTAGGCTTCCATGATTTTACCAAATCTATGACTTAAGTATTTAAGGAATTTTAACTTATTACAAGTTGTTTTTTGAAGCAATAGTTAGAATTTGCTAAATTCTAAAGGAGTTCTATCTGACTTCCATTTCATTCTAATGGAAGTGCTTTGCGTACACTTTGTAAAAATTTCTGTGAGTTGGCTCTTTTAATGCCAGTGTAACAGGAAGATCTTTTGCTATGCAATGTCTTGTTTTTGTAGTCTGTACTCCACGTAAAAATATTCATCTTTATTCTTGTCAGTAATGAAACTCATTTTAAAAACGAGTCGCCAGGCACGGCCGCTCACGCCTGTAATCCCAGCACTTTGGGAGGCCAAGGTGGGTGGATCACCTGAGGTCAGGAGTTTGAGACCAGCCTGACCAAAATGGAGAAACTCCATCTCTACTAAAAATACAAAATTAGCTGGGCATGGTGGCGCATACCTGTAATCTCAGCCACTCGGAAGGCTGAGGCAGGAGAATCACTTGAACCTGGGAGGCAGAGGTTGCGAAGTTGTGGTGAGCCAAGATTGCCCATTGCACTCCAGCCTGGGCAACAAGAGCGAAACTCCATCTCAAACAAACAAACAAAAAAATCAGTCATTGAAGGTTTTTTCATCTTCAGTATTTGATTCAAAAGTATTAAATATTTAAGAAACTGGCTTATACATATTGGTTTGTAAACATTTGTAGATCTCCATCTATTTTTATATGTGGCTAGGTATCCAAAATGTTGAAAGATTATGACTGGATTAATGCAGAGAGACACCTCTTTGGCCAACCCAATAGTGCCTATGATTTCAAAACTAACAACCCTAAAGAAGCTGGTCAGAGACTTCAGAAGTTGCAAGAAATGAAGGAGAAACTAGGAAGAAATGTCAATATGAGAGCTATGAATGTATTGACAGAAGCTGAAGAGCGGGTAAGTCAATTTCCTCCGAATATCTGGCCACATTAGAACATGACCAGCATTGATAGCTCTGTATGACCCCTGATGGAGTTATTAGAGTTAACCTTTTGCAGATGTCTTTGATGCTTTTCTTTCTGCTTTCCTTTTTCTCTCTTTGTCATTTTTTTCTTATTAATCTTGTGCATCATTAGTGGTTTTTACATTCTGTTACACCTGGAATGATTTTTCCACTGGCTTTTGTTCTTTGTCAAACATAATTCCTCACATTTCTGTCATTTCTTTCAGTTGCATTGAAAAGCCTTGAATAGGGTATGCTGCTGTCGTTCTCTTGACTCTACTGTATACTGAAACTGTTATATAAGTAATGACTACAGCCATTACATACATAAATACTGTTTCACTAATCTGTAAATCCTGCAACCTCTTTTCAGTTTTAATGCTCTTAATTACTCGATAGTGTTATCCATCTCCCCTAACCTGACAAAACTTTGAGTCTGGGAAGGGAGTTTACTGTCATTTAATGATGAACTTGGGAGGACCTATCACTAGAAAAACCCAGTGGGGGAAGCATTCCCTACCTTTAAGATAGCCATAGGAAATGGCTACCTTAGTAATTTTATATTAATGCCCCATACCTTCCTTAATTCTGCAAAATTCTGTTTGAATTTGCAAATCATAGAGTAAAATTCATGAGAAATCTGCAACACTGATAATAGCACAATTAACAAATTTTACCATAACTTTTTTTTTAAACTGTTATTGGCATGAATATATGCACCAAGAGTCTAGATTATGTTAGATACCAAACAGATGAATCATGCAGGTGTTGTGATCTCTCTATAAAATGCTCCTGCTGGTTTTCATTTCTACATTAAAGCTTTGCATATATGTGGCATATTTATAGAAGGAAAACTTTGGTCTGAATTTGATCTGCATAATATGATGAAACTTGTTCACTTTTAGTTGTTTACCTCTGTTAGAGGAGACCTGAGTCTAATATTTTTTTTCAAAAGAATTTATCAACTCCCATCCTGTTACCAGAGGAGAAACCTGTATTGTTGATCATCAGATGGCCTTTTTTTTCTTCTTGTGTTCTATATCCATCTACATAAGCAATTATATGGATTTTCATGAAAAAATAAGATAAAAACATAGGAGGTTTGGGGAGCGTGGCTATAAAGAAGAGGGACAGCAAGGAAGACATCAGGACTGGCTAGAGTTTTTAAAGGTGAATGTGAAATGCAGGGCTTTGAGGAGAAATGAGTTAGGAAGAGTTTTAGGAAGTCCCACTGCTGTTGATGGTATGATTATCCCTCTACAGCCTTGCTCAAAGGAATACTACTTTTAAAGTGATGATATTTGAGCTGAAATTTCAGGCAACCGTTACGTCAGAAAAAAAGAATATTCCAGGAAGGGAGAACAGTGCAGGGGCCATAAGACAATATTGAGTTTATTGTGTTCAAAGGAGCTGTAAAAGACCAAATGGCCAGAACCTGGGGAGGAGTTTAATGCCATAAAGTCAAGGGATAAATAAGGCCCAATTCCCTTTATCCTGATGCATACAGGCTTAAAATCTGGTTGATGGATGCAGCAAACCACCATGGCACATGTATACCTATGTAACAAACCTGTACATTCTGCACATGTATCCCAGAACTTAAATTTTTTTTTACAAAAAGGTCCAATTTATGTGGGACCTGTACATCATGGTGAAGGATCAAAATTTTATTCATGTCACTGCTAAGGCTGACCTTAAGAGGAGAGCTTTCAGGGCTACTTTTATTTAAGTTTATATATAACACTTTTTTTTTTTTTTTTTTTGCCTTGGCTGCTAAGGAGATAAGGGAATATTAGTAGAGTCAAAATATTTTAAGGACTTGTCTTATAAATTCTTCTAGCAATTTAATTTTGTTATATACATAGGGATGATTTTATTCCTAATTTTGTTAAGAGTATGTATATACACACAAATCATATAGTGTATGTATAGCATATGCTTATAAGAGTATATATAATTATTCGTGCATTATATCTTTTTGGTAAATAGGAATGTATGTATTATATATCAAAATAATGAAACCTGTTTATTTCTGACTGAATTCCGGAATATAGAAGAGATTTTATGTTTTCCCAGTTAACCATGTTTTTTATCTCACAGTATAATGACTTGATGAAGAAGAAGAGAATTGTAGAAAATGACAAATCCAAAATTCTTACAACTATAGAAGACCTAGACCAGAAGAAAAACCAAGCCCTAAATATTGCATGGCAAAAGGTATTTTAACCCCAGAATATTATGTTTTGTTTTATATGAGGTAGCAAGGATGAAAAAAAATCAGTGGATTTATACTCTATGAGAAATTTGAAATGGCTGATCTGTGTTTGAATGAGGCACATATTCACACTTTAATTAAAACCTCAGAGTTTTAAATGCATTTTTTCTTTTCAGACTTGACTATTACCAGATCCTGGCATTCTTGTCCTTTAAGAATTGGACAGTAAACAAGCCAAGTTTAGTATTCTCTTTTATAGAACGCTTACTGAACAAAATCCCAATTCCATTTTGTTTTATGACAACTTTGGCAGATGTCAGGCTTCTTTGCTGTTACTTCTACTTCCCTGACTTCATGTATCTGTCTGCTATAGGATAATCCCTTAGCCTTTCATGTGGAAGTTTTTCCATTTTTACTGTCGCAGAAGACTCTTACTTCAAAGATTCCAAACATAGAGTTACTGTGCTGTTTGGTAGTTTAGCAAACCTGTGCCTTCTGGGTTTTAATGGGGCACCTTGCCTCTTTTTCTCTTTGTAAATCTGTAGGAATTCTATCTTCAGTAATGCAGCACAATTATCCCTTTTAGTCACCTTGCTTTTTTCTTTTCTAAGACTTATTTTCAGTGCTCTATTCCCTATACTATTTTTGTCTTAAAAATGGAAGCAAAAGGCTGACTCTATTATTGTTGTACAGCATGTCGATTTAACACTGAATCTGAGAAGTTTTTGTTTTCTTTCTTCCCACCAAGGTTCCTGGACTTAGTA
Organism: Piliocolobus tephrosceles; assembly: GCF_002776525.5. Classification (NCBI taxonomy): domain Eukaryota; kingdom Metazoa; phylum Chordata; class Mammalia; order Primates; family Cercopithecidae; genus Piliocolobus; species Piliocolobus tephrosceles. The sequence goes on along the minus strand of NC_045447.1, from coordinate 34,913,983 downwards.
CAAATCAGAATCTGTTGTCTAAACATATCCTGCTCTTCCCTAATTTCCAAGATTCTTCCAAAGTCAGTAACATTTATTCAGTGCTTCTTATATGTCAGTCACTATTCTCAAATTAATTTTCTTATCTAATCTTCACAATAACCTAATGAAGTAGGTACTGTTATCAGCATTATATTCTTCCTTCTGGCCTCAGGCATACTTGATTGACAAAGTGACAAAGCCAGAGTATTCTAGGTTTCTTTTCTATTTGGTTTGTTTCCTTCATAGCCTCATTGGACTTGCAGAATTCTCTTTTATTTCATCTTTGTATCAGTCTATGAATGTAACTCCATTTCTGTGTAGCATAGGACTGTATTCTTCTATGTCCATTCTCTTTTGGAGGAAGTTTCACATTAGGTCCCTGGTTATGTTCAGATGTAGTAGCATTCCTCTCTCGGTCCTGAGCTGCCTCTCCCCTACTTGGTTTAGAACCTGCTTCCATTCTGTAGGATATTATTCGCAGCTGTGTACCTGCTCTTAAAATGTTTGTTACTTAGTAAATCTATATTTGTTACTTAGTAAATCTATATTTAGGAGCACTGCTTGTGTCTATGAGATTTTCTTGTTACACTAAGTATTCACTAAAAAGTATATTTACATTTGAATATTGTATATCTGCATTTGAATTTGGAGATTTCTCTAGAGAACTTGGCTGTCAAGTCCTTTTGTATGTGTGTGTGTGTTAGACTTTCAAGTTTGACTGCTGAACTAAGAATATTAGTCATGTCTTTGAAGACAGATGGCCAGATTCCCAAATCATCAATCAAGTGCGTATGAACAAAAATTACACTGTTACAAACTAGGATTTTGGCCCTAAATCTCTTGTCTCCTTCTGTGGCAAGACAGGGGCAGGCCAAACATTAGATCTCTTGGGATCTAATCCTATTTTCTGGCCCCCAACAGCTTATCCTCTTCGGCTAGGAGATGAGGTATATGGAAAATGACCCTTTAACAGATTTGGTCCTTTGATTTCATGCCCCTTTTTCTCCTGGGCCTCACACTGATCTGCTTAGGCCTTTAGACCCATCTTCTTATATCAGTCAACAGGAAAAAGAAAAGTTTTATAAGAGAACAGTTTATTCCAAAAAGAGTTTTGTTTTTTTGTTTGCTTCTAGTTTGTGTTTTTTTTCCTCATGTGATACAATTGTGTGTATCTTGAGGATTCCTGCAATGTGTTCTACAAAAGTGTCAAAACTTTGGATAGAGTTAGAGGTGTGCCTTCTAGTTCCTCTGGAAATTTAGAGCAGGATTCGGTACTTCATTTTTGTAAAGGGCCAGATAATAAATATTTTTGCTTGGGAACCCATCCAGTCTCTGTTGAAACTACCTGATTTTGTTGTATCACTAGCAATGATAGACACTTTGTAAATGAATGAGCATATCCAGATTTTTCACATGGGTCATAGTTTGTCAACCCCTGAGTTACAGTAGTAGACAAAGTAGACCTGCTGTGTTGCATATACATATATGCATATATACATATATCAACAATTGATTCTTCTTGGAAAGCATCCTGATGTTTTAACTTTTTTAAATCCAGGTGAACACGGACTTTGGCTCTATTTTTTCTACTCTTTTGCCTGGTGCTAATGCTATGCTTGCACCACCAGAGGGTCAAACTGTTTTGGATGGTCTGGAGTTCAAGGTTGCCTTAGGAAATACCTGGAAAGAAAACCTTACTGAACTCAGTGGTGGTCAGAGGTGAGGAATCACTTTGCTATATTATAATTTTCATTCCTTTTACTTTATTATAATTCATCATCTCATTACCTTACAATTGTATTTGTGTTTTAATTTGCTTAACTACCTTTGCAGTTAGAATTTAAGGAGCCTAATATATAAGACTAAACATTTTGGTTAAAACATTTGATTAAAATAGGTGACAAAGTTGACAAAATATGTTTTTAAAAAATGTATTTTCAAATATTAGAAAATGAATAGTCCAGGACAAGATGAAACAGAAATGTTGAGCCCTGTGTTCACTCTAGCTTTCTCTCTAGTGGCAGTTTTTGGACTTCAGGTGCCCAAACAGAGGTCAGTAGCCTCACTAAGTTAAAAAAGACAGATTAGAATTTTGCACAGCCCTAGAGTGCTACACCTTGGTATTAGGTCTCTACTGTCCCTGAAGTGAAGCCTAATGTAGACATACCCTAAGAAACTGAACAGATTTCTTGAAGGGATCAAACTGTTACTTGTTTATCAGAACAAAGGCCAGTGTTCTTTAAAGAAGGTTAAAAAAAAATTGAGATACTAAACAGCATAACCACAATGTCCAGCATGTAAAGAAAATTAAAGAGAAAAAGCAGTGAGTAGAAACAGACTCTGAAATGACAGTTGATGAAAGTAGGAAACAAGTTAGAGTTACATTAATCATTTCCAAAATTACAAGAAAACATGAACATAATGAGAGAAATAAAAGTTACTAAAAATAATTAAGTGGACCTTCAAGAGATTTAAAAAAAGTTTACTACATGAGGTTAACAGCAGATAAGATACTATAAAAGAAAGATGCGTAAATTTGAAGACATAGCAATAGAACAGAATCTATTCAAGCTACATTGAGAAATAAAGAACTGGAGGGGGGAAGAAAAAAACTAGCTTCAGTGTCCTAAGGGAAGCTGTCTAATGTGCAAGTAGTTGGAGTTCCAAAAGGAGAGGAATAGGGAGGATGGAAAAATACTTGAAGAAATTATGGCCCCATATTTTCCAGATTTGATGAATTCTGTAAACCCACAGACTTAAGTTCTATCAAGCTCAGGCAGGATAAACAGAAACACATACAAAATAACAAAGCAAAAGATATATAAAACTGCTGAAAACCAGTGATTAGGAGAAAAATCCTAAAATCAGCTAGAGGAGGCCGGGCGCGGTGGCTCAAGCCTGTAATCTCAGCACTTTGGGAGGCCGAGACGGGCGGATCACGAGGTCAGGAGATCGAGACCATCCTGGCTAATACGGTGAAACCCCATTTCTACTAAAAAATAACAAAAAACTAGCTGGGCGACGAGGCGGGCGCCTGTAGTCCCAGCTACTCGGGAGGCTGAGACAGGAGAATGGCGTGAACCCGGGAGGCGGAGCTTGCAGTGAGCTGAG
>NC_045447.1:34901284-34910751 GCF_002776525.5 Piliocolobus tephrosceles | reverse complement strand
AAAAAAAAAAAAAAAAAAAAAAAAAAAAAATCAGCTAGAGGAAAAGAGATATACTATATGCTAGTGAACAGAAATAAAAATGTCTTTAGACTTTTCTTGTTAAATGCTACATATGTAAGCCAGAAGTCTGGAACATCCATAAAGTGCTGAAAGTAAAACATGTCAACTAGAATTGTTTCTTTAACAGAAATATTCTTCAAAGTGAAGGCAATAAGAATACTTTTCAGACAAAAACATCTGAACCATACTACAGGTTAAAGGAAGTTCTCAGGCAAAAGGAAAATGATACCAGATGGAACCTTGGATCTACATAAAGGAAGGAAGAGTGTTGGAAAATAACATGGATTTGGAGTTCAGGAAAGTTTCTTCCAACCTTATGCAGTGATTCAGAAAGTCAGCATAGTGATAGAAATCTAAAAGGTCATATGTCCTCACGTCTTACCTGCAGATAGCCAATTAATTAAAACCTCCTAAAAGAAGGTTGTGAATGAATATTCACATAATTGAAATTAGTCATTAATTTAGTAATTGTTTTTTTCTCCAGCATGGTATATAATCCATAGGCCTTGAATTGTTCTTCTGTGTCCTGTGGTACCATCATGTAACCCTTTTTTTATGTACGTAGAAAATATAGACACTTGTTAATGTTCCTTATGACCCCTTATATCATTTTTATGAGTAGAAATATATTTATCTATATTTTTATAAAATTTGTAAATAAGAATAAAAAATACAGCACCTGCTGCCTGTTCATAAAAATTGAATTCCACAGTTTAGTTCCCAGTATCTTTAGCTATATTTGCCAAAGCCCTAGAAAATGTTTTGAGGAAAATAGAAAATGTATGCTTCTCTTCTTACTGGGACCTATAAATTATTTCCATAATTAAGGTGCTATAAAGTTATTTTTAGATATACCACTATCCAGCATGGCAGTTAAAAAAAATTCTGCTATGCTGAAGGGTTAAAGATTAAGTTTAAAACTCAGTACTTGGGGCACTCATCACAGAGAAAGACAAACATAATTTTAGGTTGGCTGAATGACTTTAGCTCCCTTTTATACAGGTGATTAACAGTCTCACTGTGATTTCATTTTGATGACACTGTTTTTGTTTTTTTTTTGCTAGGAATTTTCCTCTGCTTATGCACACATTTTTTCCCTACTTATATATTTCTTAATAAATAGCCCTATTAGAATGCACAAGCCTTGGACCAGGCACAGTGGCTCATGCCTATAATCCCAGCACTTTGGGAGGCCAAGGCGTGTGGATCACTTGAGGTCAGGAGTTCGAGACCAGCCTGGCCAGCATGGTGAAATCCTGTCTCTACTAAAACTGCAAAAATTATCTGGGTGTGGTGGCATGCACCTGTAATCTCAGCTACTAGGGACACTGTGGCAGTAGAATTGCTGGAACCTGGGAGGCAGAGTTTGCAGTGCCACTGCACTTCATCCTTGGTGACAGAGCAAGACTCTCAAAAAATAAAAAAGAATGCAGCAAGCATTGAGTTGGCTATTCTAGTACTGTATACCAAGATGTACTTGAAGTTACAGAATAAGTATATTACAAATGCTACTCTAATGTTTAGTCTAATGTTAAGTAATTATAAATATTTTATATTAAAATAAGATGTTTTATGAATTATTTTTAAGGAAAAAATTTATTTTTAAGGAAAAAATATAATAATTATTATGATCTTCATACCAGATTAGAATGAGCTGCAGTAAGCTAGAAGAGAACTGAAAATAGTGCTGTGGAACCTGAGATTAGGTGTAACTATGAATTTTACATAAGATTATTTGAATTTTTGGCAGTGATGTACTTAATGGGCCATCATCCATACAACTTATTCGCAAATGGTACCAAAAATATAGAGATTGTGTGTCTGTTTTTGTGTATATATGCATACTTATGTAAGCGTGTACATTATGAAAGTTTGAAAAATGACATCTCACCTAGTTACTGTTACCAAGACAATAGTTATTGTATTAATGACCATAGCCCTTACTCACCTTCTACCTAGGGTCTAATGAGCCAAATGGGGAAGGAAAAAAAAAGAACTTTTAAAACTAACATGATCTTAAGAGTAGGTGCCAAATGTAATATGGCAGTATTAAAATTGTCTGAAAATAGCATGCTTCTGAAAAGAGGAAAAATGGAAAGCCAAAATAAAAGAAATATTTTAATACAACATAAATGTTAAAGTTTGAAACTCAAGATTCTTTTTTTATATGACTACCTTTCAGATAAATCTGCTGTATCCACAATAATAGGATCACATATTTGCTTCACTGTTTGGATAAGTGGTAAAATCAAATTTTTATGGCTTTTCTTCTACTGACTTTTTCTTAGGTCTTTAGTGGCCTTGTCATTAATACTGTCAATGCTCCTCTTCAAACCTGCTCCAATTTATATCCTTGATGAGGTAGATGCAGCCTTGGATCTTTCTCATACCCAAAACATTGGACAGATGCTGCGTACTCATTTCACACATTCTCAGGTGAGAACCAGAAAAAAAGTCTCAGTAACAGTTTAATTAGACTATTTTTCTAAAACCATTCTTTAGTAGTAGTCAATGTTAGTAAGGTATTTAGGGTTGATAAATACTAAAGTATTATATATTTAAATAAACTTATGTTTATATAGGTATAGAAGGAAAAAAGGTTCACTCTCCTTTTAAAGAAAGACCTAGGCATTAGGGAGATTCCAATTTAGTCATAATACAGAATTAATTTAGGGTTAATACAATTGTTTTCTCTAGTTAGCTGCCATAAAGATGTACAAGATGTACGATCAAAACAAAACTGTCTCAGGGATATTTAACTCAGGTATCAGAAAATCATGTGACACTTGATGGGGGAATTTAATTTCTCATGACTAAAAAGTCGAACAAAGCCTCTGAAGCTAAGAACAGTTTGTTTTTATTACAGTGTTGCTGTAGGACCTGGGGCTGCCAAATATGCTTGCATATATTATGCATTGTACAACTCTGGGGACTTCACTCATAGTTAAGAGACTTCTAAAACAATTTGAACAGCTAGTATACATTTAGGTGCCTCATATAACTAAAGAAATAAAATCAAAATTATCTCCAAACAATTCTTATGCCCAGTATAAAGGAGTAAACTTCAAGTATATCACAAAAAGTTTTTTTATACTTTTTTTCTTTTTTCCTTAAGTTCATCGTGGTGTCACTAAAAGAAGGTATGTTCAACAATGCAAACGTTCTTTTCAAAACCAAGTTTGTGGATGGTGTTTCTACAGTAGCCAGATTTACTCAATGTCAAAATGGAAAGATTTCAAAGGAAGCAAAATCCAAGGCAAAACCACCCAAAGGAGCACATGTGGAAGTTTAAACTACAAGTTTATTTCTTCATCTTGACCTGTTTTTTTAAACATAAACTTTTAAGGACTTGGGATAAGTAATTTGTTGATATAAAAAAATTAATGTTACTATGTTACTTAACCCATGTTTTCTCTTTATATAATCACTTATCACTTACAAATGAGCATATATTCCTAATCTCTTAACCAGTCTAATTATGGTCCAATTATTGTGATTGTGGTTTTATGCATATCATCAAATGTTTCTTTCTTATGCAGGTCTTTTATATATTAGGAATCCTGAGATACCCAATTCCGTATGTAAAAGCTAATATACAAAAAAGCAGATTAAATTACATGATAAATGTAGCTGATCATCAGTGTTTAATTGATTTAATTCCTAAGGCAATATTAATGTGTTTTCTCTTCTAATAAAGTCATTCAGGTAAGGAAGAATTATAAATCATGTAACTGGACCAACAATGGGAACACATATAAAGCTATTATGCATGCACAGAGCTGTTTGAGGCTAGTTTTTTAACGACACAACTCCAGACCCCGATTTAGACTGAGATAGAAAACAGATCTTGAAAGATTTCTTATTTTAATGATACATGAGTATCATGTTCCTATATGCTTAATAATTGGTCTCTATGACTTTAATGTTGTTTTTTTTAAGCTTTATAAGTATTTTTAAATAAAAGCTTAGGAGGAGGTGTGTTGCGTGGTAGTATCTGCTGCAAGTTTATCTGAAGTCTGTTAATATTTTCCAAGATTTACTTTTACACTGTTGGTGGGATTGTAAACTAGTTCAACCATTATGGAAAAGAGTATGGCAATTCCTCAAGGATCTAGAACTAGATGTACCATATGACCCAGCCATCCCACTACTGGGTATATACCCAAAGGATTATAAATCATGCTGCCATAAAGACACATGCACACGTATGTTTACTGCGGCACTATTCACAATAGCAAAGACTTGGAATCAACCCAAATGTCCATCTGTGACAGACTAGATTAAGAAAATGTGGCACATATACACCATGGAATACTATGCAGCCATAAAAAAGGATGAGTTTGCATCCTTTGTAGGGACATGGTTGCAGCTGGAAACCATCATTCTTAGCAAACTATCACAAGAAGAGAAAATCAAACACCACATGTTCTCACTCATAGGTGGGAACTGAACAATGAGATCACTTGGACTCGGGAAGGGGAACATCACACACTGGGGCCTATCATGGGGAGGGGGGAGGGATTGCACTGGGGAGTTATACATGATATAAATGATGAATTGATGGGTGCTGACGAGTTGATGGGTGCAGCACACCAACATGGCACAAGTATACATACGTAACAAACCTGCACGTTATGCACATGTACCCTAGAACTTAAAGTATAATTAAAATATATATATATATATATATTTTCCAAGATTTTTGTCAGCCTTTTCATAATCCAGTCATCAACAGCCTATTGGTAAACAAGAATGTAGGAGCCTGTAGACTAAACCAAATTTACTTTTCCCTGAGTCTGATACATATATATATTTGATATATGTATTTGAGATATATATAAAATATATATATTTATATCTGGTATATGTATAAATATAAATAAATCGATCCATCTGTTCCACCAAAATAACTCAAAAGTTGGATAATTGTTTGTGTCTTCTGCTTTCCAGTTCAAAGGGATGAAATTCCTTTAGAACTTGAAAGATGACACTAGCAAACACCATGAGAATGTTATCTACAGTTTTTGGTATCTTTAGGTACATCATCAGTAGAACAGTGACTCCAAACTGAATCATAAAGGCTCTGACATGATGTAATCTGATCTTCCATGTGTTATTTTGGCCCCACATCTCTTCTTGATTATTTTAGTCTTATTTCCTTAGTATTATTATCATACTTTCCCTGATATATGGCTGTACTTCCTGGCCCTGGGCTTGACATTTCTCACCCTTCATTCTACATACATATGAGATGTCAGAAAACATGCAGTAATTGATATTAAGGGACACATTGGAAAGGACTGAATCTGGAATTAGTTCTGTCCACTGTGGAGGGGAGAGGAAATAATGCTGTAAATGTTGAGTTACAAAAAGTCTAATATGAAATACAATTTGTTTTCCTTTCAGATGTATCACAAACTGTGCCAAAACAGTTATCAATTCACACAGTCAACATTAAAGTATACCATAGTATACAAATTAGTCAGTACTTGCTGTTAATATTTCTGATTTAATAGTTATTAAGTGGTACTTCATTGCTGTTTTAGCCAATGTTTAAAAAATAATTTGGGAGGTTGACTATCTTGGCTTATGTACTCATTTCCTTTTCTCTGCTAAAAATTTTCTGCTTGTATGCTTTCCTGATTTTTGTTTTGTATAATGTTGATCTTTGACAATCCTCAAACATGTATTAAATTTTTGTAATTTTTTTTCATCAGAGGGAAGTCATTAAGGGGATTGGGGACATTTGTTTCACACATCTGCAGTAATATGAGTTAACTAATATTTACCAAGCTCTTTTACATTTTTCACATTGTATATATTGTCATATTTAATCCTCAAAGTAACCTAGTGAGGTAAATACTGTTGTCAGCATGGTGTAATTGAGGAATTGAGTTGAGCAGAAAAGTTAGGAAACTTGCTGAGGGTGATAATACAATTAGGAGTGTCAGGGCCCATGTACAAATCTTGTCAGTCTCCAGAACCTAAGATATACTATGTCACTGACAGCTTGAATATTTGTATTTATTGTATAGAATAAATTTTAGAAAAGCACCTGTATGAGCAGTATGTACAATGTGAATGTTATCTTAAAGAAGAACCTCAACCATGTGAAGAGAGGATTCATTGTGGTGGTGGCAGTTTTGGCATTTCATGTAAGCTCACGGCAAATGCAAAGCAAAGACATGAAATTTTCTCTTCCAGTATGGTGGTGTAATCTAAAGGCCAACATTCCCACAGATAATAAATACAGATCCTGGGCAAAATACTAGAAACAACTACCTGAGAGTTCAGGAAACTGAAGAAAAACTAGAAAGATTTTGGATAGGAGATAAGATATGGAGGAAGAGATAGGCACAAGCTAAGGTTAATGTTTTTGACCTAAGTACCAGCTATAGTCACGATGCAGCTGTAGGACAGCTAAGGCTGCAGTGGAAAGCCTGGGGTCTTCCTGGTCTGGAGAACTAAGAGATGGGATCTGGGCTAACCACAGCTTCCAGAAAGTGAAGGAGAAATCTCAGAAGGGATAAACGAGGACCTGGAGAAAGAGATCCCAGACTTAGTAGATGAAGTTAGCCAAAGTAATTAACCCCTGAACTTTGCAGTTACAGAACATATCAAAGATAAAGCCAGATACTAGTTAAAACAGTAAGGATAGATTGAAATCAGTAACATACTCTTGCAATAAGAAGAGTCCAGTATGAACTGAACTCAACTTGAATTTGTATTGAGGTGACTGGGTGTCTTAAAGGGAGAATGAGGGAATAGAGAGGAGGATAAGTGGGGGCTTAGTAGATTCAGGGATATAAACAGGAAAGGGAATTGGTTAACGTGAAACCCATTTGGATTTGTTAACTGGCTGTAATGTTAAGGTAGGCTCTTACCCTCCCACAGAGACTGGGACTTGACCTTCAAGTGTTGGTTGGAAGAAACAGTAAACTCTTAGCAACCTTGAGTTTTCTCAGGTAAGCACTTTCAGGAGGATAGTCAACCTATGGATGTGGCTTTGAGCTGTTAGAAACTGCTCATGTGTTTTTCAGATCTTTACAGGCAAAGGTTTATTTAGAAGTAGAAAGGACTCAGAGGAGCCTGGCTAAAATTTCATCAAAGATAATCTGTGAGACAAGAAGTTTGCAGTTTACCGTAATAAAACTGAATTGTGATTTGAACCGCCACCTGCAAGACCATCCTCCAGGTGACCTTGGATAACCCACTTCTACCCCACTTCTCACTGGTTGTCAAAAAGAACAGCCTTGCTATCTGGTCAGGTGAATGACAACCCAGTGGAAAAAGATCTGTGTGGTTACAAGGAGTATGGCAAAAGGTTGCTAACTGGAAAGGACAAATACGTGTCACCTGTGGATGCTGGGAATACCATAGCCACCTTTTAGGGGAACTTAAATTATGTTTTTGGATACCCTGTAAAACTTTGTTCCGACAAGGAACCTCCTTTACTGCCCAAGGAACATGACAGCAGGCACACTCATGGAATACAATGGGCTTTCCATATACCCTGTCATCCTCAGTCCAATAGAGCTGTTGAACAATGGAAAGCCAGCTCACAACGAGTGAAGGAAGGACATCAGGATAACCTACTAGTGGGGTGATAGCAGCCCATCTGATTAGGGCAGTATGGGGACACTGAACACTGCGCTCCAGGGCAAAGGAACCACATGATTGCAGCACATGTTGAGAAACACTGAGCCTGGAGGAGGTACAGGTGGACCAGATAATGGCCTCTGCCTGTGAAATCCAAATTCCAGTGGTCCCAGCCATTTTCTTTTTTTTACAGTGTACATCCTGTGGGTGGTTTGCAGTTCTGGCTGCCACAGTACCCCAAAAGGCCCCCCTAACTCTAATTTGGAGTCAGTGTTTCCCTCAGGTGCACTCCCTGTGAGATCCCTCAGGGGTGGAAACAGGACCAAGAAATACCAGGGTGCTAAAGTCCCTCTAAGAGTGCCAGGGACATCTGATCCATTTAGCTGGGCAATGTCAGACGTGTCATCATTCAAGAAGTGACTTCCCTTCCTGGACTGGATGACTGAGGCTGAAATACCTGAGGCATTTCAAGGATAGTACCACAGCATATGGTAATGTTTATAGTGTACAGTGTGACGTTTTGATATTCATATATGTTATGGAATGATTACCACAAGCTAATTAACATATCTCACATAATTACCTTTTTTGTGTGTATGGTGAGGACATTTAAGATTATTCTGGCAAATTTTAAATATATAACAAAGTATTAGCTATAGTCACCATGCTGTACAGCAGATCTCCAGAACTTAACCATCAAGCATAACTATTACTTTGTACTCTTTGATACACATCTCCCCACTTCCCCTGCTCCCCAGCCCTTGGCAACCACATTCTACTCCCTGGTTCTATGAGTTTGACTTTTTCAGATTTTACATATGAGTGAGATCATTAGAGTATTTGTCTTTTTGTGCCTCTTTGATTTCACTTAGCATTATGCCTTCTATGTTAATACATGTCACAAATAACATGTCCTTTTTAACGCTAAATAATATTCCTCTGTGTGTATGTTTATATCTATGTTGACTCTAGTTTTTTGCTCGTATGAATACTATAAACATTTGTGTACAAGTCACAGACATCTGATCCTTCCATTGTGATAGGCGATGTTACCAGGTATGTCAAGTTTGTTTAGGACCTGACCTCCCTTCCTGGGCTAGATCGCTGAGGCCAAAAGGTCTGGGAGAAGTGACAAGGACAATGGGGCCTGCAGAGGTAGTGGCCTCAGGATAGGGACAGAGAGACTGGGTTGCTGCACCAACTCAGCCTGACCCCTGTCCCATAGATAGGGTCAACTCTGAGACATCTGGTGGGGGAGGTGCAGAGTAGGGTACTAGCCGGCCAATACGCTTTTTACACGGGATGAGACATCTAAGGCTTGAAATCCTAATACCTTTGTTAGGTTCTCCTAAGCTGTGGTCATGGCCGCAAAGTGACCTGCCATTCTGGACCTCATTCTGTCACAGACCACAGTGACCAAGTCTTATTAGTGGCACAGTTGCATTTGCTCAGCTTCTCTTGTACAATGTTATTACATGAGGCCCCTACACAGAGGGCTAACAATCCAGTCCCTGTTTTTGTTGTTGCCATTGGGATACTTACTCAGGTAATAAAAAGAGGTGTGTCAAAGTGCCAGCCCCTCAAGGTTTTGTTAGTTGTGGTTCTGACATTTTGGCAGAGGTCATTAATTTAAAATGGCACAGCATTCCTAACGCTGTAACGTACACCAGTACAGCAACAGAACCTGAGCCTAAGCCCTGAATACTGAGTAAGGATGTACCCCCAGCATGGAAAGGAGCCAGAGGTGACCTGTTTTTTGTTTGTGTGTGTGTGTGTGTGTGTGTGTGTGTGTGTGTGTGTGTGTGTGT
>NC_045447.1:34804415-34901274 GCF_002776525.5 Piliocolobus tephrosceles | reverse complement strand
TGTGTGTGTGTGTGTGTGTGTGTGTGTGTGTGTGTGTGTGTGTGTGTTTTGCCTTTGGATATCCAATTGCTCCAGCACAATTTTTTGAAAAGGCTATCTTAGCCAGACATGGTGGCTCAAGCCTGTAATCTCAGCACTTTGGGAGGCAGAGGCAGGTGGATCACTTGAGGGCAGGAGTTCGAGACCAGCCAGACCAACATGGTGAAACCTCATCTCTACTAAAAATACAAAAAATTCGCCAGACATGTGGTGTGTGCCTGTAATACCAGCTACTAGGGAGGCTGAGGCAGAATTACTTTAACCTGGGAGGCAGAGGTTGCAGTGAGCTGAGATTGTGCCACTACACTCCAGCCTGGGCAAGAGAGCAAGAGACTGTCTCAAAAAAAAAAAAAAAAAAAGACGATCTTTCCTCCTAGAAAATCATCGAGTTGCTTTTTTGCTTTTCCAACTGTGTTAAAAATTATGTGGGCATTTTTTTAAGTCTATTTTTATTATAGGTTCTCTATTCTGTTCCATTGATCTATGTGTCTGTCCCTTTTCCAATATCTCAGTCTTGATTATGGTCACTATGTAATAAGCCTTGAAGTCAGTCAGATTGATTCTTACCACTTTATTGCTCTTTGTCAAAATTGATTTAGATATTCTTGATGGATCCCTTTCCATACAAGTTTTAGAATAATCTTAACTATATCTACAGAATGCCTTGGGATTTTTATAGGAATTACATTAAACCTAGGTATTAATTTAAAGAGAATTGGTATCTTTACTGTGTTGAACCTGGCAACCTAGGAACACGGACTGAATGTTTCTCCATGTATTTTGATCTTTAACTTCAATACTGATAATTTTCAGTACACCATATATGGAAAGGCAACAGTCTAGAATATCTAAATCAAGTTTGACAAAGAGGAATAAAGTAGCAGGAATCAAATGTGTATGCTGAAACATTCTGTACATTTTGTTAGACTTACACCCAAATATTTCATTTTTTGAGCTACGATAAAAGGTATTGTATGTGTAACATTAATATCCATATGTTCATTGTTAGTGAATACAAATAATTTTTATATGTCTATCTTGTAACCGTTGGCCTTGCTAAACTTCTTAGTTCTAGGTTTCTTGTAGATTTTGGAGGATTTTCTACACAGACAGTTATGTCCTCTACAATCATAGGCAGCTTTCTTTCTTCCCTTATGGCACTGACTGGAACTTCTTAGCACTGTGTTGTGTAAGAATGGTGAGAGCCAGACCATCCTGGCTAACATGGTGAAACCCCATCTCTACTAAAAATACAAAAAATTAGCCAGGCATGGTGGCGGGCACCTATAGTCCCAGCTACTCAGGAGGCTGAGGCAAGAGAGTTGCTTGAACCCGGGAGGCGGAAGTTATAGTGAGCTGAGATCGTGCCACTGCACTCCAGCCTGGGCAACAGTGCGAGACTCTGTCTCATTAAAAAAAAAAAGGTGGAGAGCCACTACACTTGCCTTGTTCCCAAAATCAGGAAGGAAGTATTCTTTCACCTCTAAGCGTAATGCTAGCTGTAGGGTTTTGGTAGATGCTGTTTACCAAATTGAGGAAGTTCTCTTCTGTTCCTATTTTGATGGCATTTTTTTAATCACGAATCAGTATTGAATTTTTTCAATGCTTTGCCCGCATTGATCGGTATGATCATGTAACTTCTTCCTTAGCCTGTTAATATCATGGATTACACTGCTTGATTTTTACATACTGAACCAGTCTTTCCTTAGAATAAACTCTACTTGAGAATGGTGTGTAGAATTCTTTCTGCATTTTGCTGAATTGTATTTGCTAATGTTTTGGTCACGTTCTTAATGTCTGTATTCGTGAGAGGCATTGGCATGGTTTTCTTTTTTTCTACTTTGTTTCAGGATAATCCTGGCTTCATGAAATTGAATTGGGAAATGTTTCCTCCTCTATTTTCTGGAGGATTGTGTAGAACTAGTGTTAATTCTTGAAATATTTGGTAGAATTTTGTGAAATAATCTGGGCCTTGAGATTTGAGGGTGGTGGTGGGTGGTAAAATTATTAGTAAATATTTCCTTAGTAGTTATAGGACTACTCTGTATCTTTTATCTATTTTATATAGAATGAATTGCAATAGTTTTTTCTTTTTGAGGAATTACTGTCTTTCATCTAAATTGTCAAATTTGTTTGTGGAGTTAATCATGGTATTTCCTTATTATTATCCTTTTGATGTATTCAGGTTTTCTCGTTGATATCCCTTGTTTCATTTCCAATATGATAATTTGTGTCTTTTTTTAACTTTTGTCACCCTTGGTACATAGAGGTTTGTCTATCCATTGTCTAATGTTATGATCTTTTCAAAGAACCAGTGTTTTATTTCATTAACTTTCTCTACTCTTTTTCTGGTTTTGGTTCATTGATTACTGGTCTTAGCTTAATTATTTTCTTTTTTCTGCTTGCTTTGGACTTACTTTGATATTCCTTGTCTAGTTTCTCATGAGGAAGCTTAACTTACTAATTTGAGAACTCTAATTTTTTTCTGATAAGCATGTAATGATAAAACATCCCTCTTAAGTCATCTTTCAGTGTCATCTCACAGATTTTGTCATGTTCCATTTTCATTTTCTTTAAATTCAAACTGTTTTTTAATTTACTTTCTTGAACATTTCTTCTTCAAATCATGGTTTTTTGGGGGGAGTGTTTTTTTGTTTGTTTGGTTTTTGTTTTGTTTTTTTTGAGAAGTCTCACTCTATCACCCAGGCTGGAGTGCAGTGGGGCGATCTCAGCTCACTGCAACCTCTGCCTCCTGGGTTCAAGCAAGTCTCCTCCCTCAACCTCACTAGTAGCTGGGACTACAGGTGTGTGCCACCATGCCTGGCTAATTTTTTGTATTTTTAGTAGAGACGAGGTTTCACTGTATTAACCAGGATGGTCTCGATCTCCTGACCTCATGATCCACCCACCTCGGCCTCCCAAAGTGTTGGGATTACAGGCGCGAGCCACCACGCCTGGCCCTGGGGAGTGTATTTTTTAACTTACAAGTTCTTGAGATTTTCCAAGTACATTTTTCTTCTTGAGTTCTAATTTAATTCTTGTTTGGTCAGGGATCATACTTTGTATCATTTCAATTTTAAAAAATTAGAAATTGATAGACTTACATGCTTCTATTAAAAAACAAAAAGCCACAAATATAATGGTCTAAGGTTCTATTCTAACCTGTATTCTAGATAAGAACAAAGTAAACTCAAGTAAAAAGATGTAAATAATAAAGGGTAGGAATCCATAATATATAAAACAATGGAGAAAATCAGTGAAACCCACATCGAGTTCTCAAACTGTCAACAAAATCTATATATCCCTGTCAATCAGAGAAATTACAAATCACTATCACGAATGAAAGAAGAGCTGCCACTGTGGATCTTACCTGGATTAAAAAGATACAAAATTATGACCACTGTTATGCTGATACATTTGACAACTTAGACAAAAGAGAAAAATTCTTTGAAAAATAAAACCAAAATTGACGTAAGACTAGACAAAATCTGAATAGCCTCACATCTACTAATGAAATTGAAATTATTATTAAACATCTTTCCACAAAGAAAACTCCAATCCTACAATGAATACTCCAAGTTTCACTCATAAATTTTACCATTTAAGGAAGAAATAATGCCAGTCTTATACAAAGTCTTCCAGAAAATAGAAGGGGAGAAGACACTTCCCAGGTTTTTTTTTTTTTTTTTTTTTTTTTTTTTTTACTAGACTAGTGTTGTTCTGATAGTAAAACCTGACAAAGACATTACAAAACAAAAAAGGTAAAGGAAAGCAACCCTCATGAATATAGGAACAAAAATTCTTAAACTATTATCAAATTAAATCTAATGACATATTACAAAATATTAGCCATTACAGAGTTGTTTTTAACAGATGGTGTTGACAGCTTGATATTTATATGAAAAAAATGTAAACATTGACCCTCAACAACATATGCAAAAATAAATACAAATGGGTCATAGGCCCAGAAGTAAGTTCTAACACTTTTAGAAGAAAACACAGTGACCCTACATTATGCAAAGATTTCTTAGGACAAAGAAGATACAAGGGAAAAATGGACCAATTGAACTTCATCAAAATAAAGTTGAAAAAAATGTCTTCAAAAGACACTTAAGAAAATGAAAAGACAAGCTACAGAATAGGATAAATTATTTGCAATGTATAAATTTAACAGAATTGCATCCGAAATGTTTAAAGAACTCTTGCAACCCACTTATTGACATTTGTATGAATGGTAAACTGAGTGGCCTTCTGAGTTAAACTGCTGACACCTTACCGTGCAAGGCAGTGCAACCCAGTGACTTCTAATGATTGTACTTCTCACTGCAACACATTTGCATTTTTTAATTGCAGTTTCTGTCTTTAATAAAGCTATAATAATTGCTAAGTTTTAATATCTCAACTTCCTGAGTACATGTCTTTAATAATCTGTGGGATGAAATGAGAATTATTTATAAAGCACTTCTACTGCACAGCAAAACATGATAGTTATTTTACAGAAATGCAGCCGTTTTATTTGGAGTCTGAAATAAATGCTTTTTTGAGCAAATTTCTAACAGACAAACTATGGTTATTAAGTTTATGGTATTAGGTACCCATTTTTCAGAATTAAACAAAGTGAGCCTGTCATATAAACCTGACATACTTGTTGCCAATAATAAAACGGTAGCTGTCAAATGAAAATTAGAATTTTGGCAAGGTTGTATTCATTATGAGCTTGACATATCTTAATATTTCAAGACTTTTCTAATACAACTGGTGGCAATATTAACAAATGAAGTTTTTTTGATACTGTATTATGAAATGTGTTAACATTTAGGAGATATGCATGATTCAGTGAATGGCATTTTCCAGTGACCAATGTGTGATATTACAAAATCATCATGTGGGTAAAATAGTCATTCACAGTACAGGAATGATCAATGGTTTTAATATTACAGAGTACAAAAACTTTATTGATATGGTTTCAAACTCCACATTGCAACTAAATTTTAAGAAGCTATTGTCACATTTTGTTTTTAATATTAAGTAAAAATATTCACATTATTTGAAGACACTTAAAATATTTTTCCCTTTTCCAACTACCTATTTGTTCTCAATTCTAGTTGGGTTACTCAATTTGCCTAAAGTTATACAGCTAGAAAATAGAAAAGCCAAAGTTTGAATTCAGACTGTTTAGCTGATAACCCCATACTCTTAGATACTGCACCATTATAATGAGTGAGAAATACTCCTAAATTTATGTCTGGAGCTAAGATAACATTTGGTTCCCCCTTGAATAGAGATACAATATTCTGGCCAGGTGCAGTGGCTCACGCCTGTAATCCTAGCACTTTGGAAGGCCAAAGCAGGTGGATCATCTGAGGTCAGGGGTTCAAGACCAGCCTGGTCAACATGGTGAAATCCTGTCTCTATTAAAAGTAAAAAAAATTTTTAAAATCAGTTGGGCGTAGTGGTGGGCGCCTATAGTCCAAGCTACTCAGAGGCTGAGGCAGGAGAATCGCTTGAACCCGGGAGGCAGAGGTTGCAGTGAGCTGAGATTGCACCACTGCACTCCAGCCTGGGCAACAGCGTGAGACTCTGTCTCAAAAAAAAAAAAAAAAAAAAAAATCAATAGTGTCAGCCCTTTTATGTATTGTACCTATTGCTTCCTATTCTATATTTGTATGCAAAAAAGGTTTTATTTTCACATCTTTCAACTTTAATCAAAGACAAATTTTTAAATCCCTTAGTAATTTAGTTATAGAAGTCTACTGTATTGCTAATTACTTAGAATTGAACATTCAAAGCCTATGTTAATTTGAAGAAAAGGAAAAAGAAATCTAATGGAGGAGAAAAAAATTTTATCCTGAGATTGCTTCTAACTCAGCATAAGGAAGCAGGTATTAAACATATCCTGATTACCTCTGCTTTGTGGGACCAGAAAGAACATAGGTAATTTACTTTAATAAATAATTCTAATGTTTTAAGCCATATCTTCCACGCTGTCTGTCACATAATTTCCATTAGGACTAAATGAACCAAAAATGTACTGTGTTGCTACTTCATGGCCCATGCTACCCTGGTGCCTTGCTACTGAACAATTTAGATTGAAAAATGTGGGTTCAGGGTAGAGAAGAGAAATGAAGAAAACAAGGATGCATTGGCTGCACAAAGTTTCATCTATTATCTCCTTTTAACAACTCAGCACAGTTGCTATTATTACTCTCATAGATAAGAAAACAGACTCAAAGACGTAATTTACCTCCCTCAACTGAGGTGTACTAGAATCAGAATTTGAATATGTCTCTTCAATTCGAAGGTTCATGATTTTTCAACATGTGTTTCTAAAATGCCATTTAATAATGTAAAAACAATTTAAGGGGAAAAACAAGACTTTCTACACAGATTTACTTAAATATATAGGATCATAAACTTCAAAATGAACTCTTGCCTTCCATTCTTTTAAAATGAAATAGTAAAAAATACACAATGACTACAAACAACCATGAAAACAAAATTTAGCTCATCTCATTAGGCAGATAAAGGTGTGAAATAAAGTTGTTGCATAGAGACTAAAATATTTTCTGATACAGAGCATGTAACATGTATTATGAACCATGTAGTGACTCATTTTTCCTGCCACTTCTCTCAATGTAAACCACTGTAATCTTATACAGTATGCTATTTTGTCATCATCTACTAAGACAAAACCATGTGCAGACTAAGAACACCTCTATTCTTTTATTTCATGGCCCAATTGCATTAAAGCACTCCTACTTCATGCTAAAGATACTGTTACACAATTATAAAGGCAACCAATGAAATCACTGGTATCAAGAATACAAGTTACTAAGATGAGCCTCAAACATGCCTATATTCATTTTTAAACTTATCAAAAGAAAAAGCACAAATGTAAAATATTGAGAAGTTACAGACCCCTGAGAATGTATCCTAAGACTCCTCCCCAGAGATCCTCAAACTGCAGTTTGAGGAGGACTGCACTATAGCATATGAAAGTGTATATGCTTTTTATATAGGAACATTATTCTCTGACAAAAGTTTCTTCCACAGTAACAGTTTCCTCAGAAGATTTTTACTAATATTTCTCATCTGTGTTCTACTGTACTTTGTGTAGGGTAAAGCTTTTTCCCCATCTCCCTGAAGAGTGACAGCTTCAGAACACACTTCTTGACTTTGGGACTAAGAATAGCGAGCTGGAATAGCTCTTCCCATTTAGGTCTAGCTCTGAATTTCTCAAAGTCCTGTACAAATGCCAAATATAATGTAATCTATTGTCCTTTCTCTTTCATAATGTGAAATTGATGTTGATAATATCAACTCGATAGACAAATTTGAAGATGGTAAATGTTCTTGCAGTTTCTTGACACATACAAGGTACTAAAAAATGTTCAACTCTATCACCACTAACATAAATCAAAATTATTCTATACTATTCCAAATGTACATTTCCACTTATATTTTGATCATTTCTTATGGGTTAATTTGTCACCCCAACAAACCAAACTCTTCGAACTCAGAGAGCAGGCTTATTCAAGCATTTTCGGTGCCTAAACTAGTGCTTAGCACTTAGGAGTTTTCCTATCAGGAATTGCTGAATTAGTGAATTCTTGTTTATGTCACCTCGCATATGATGTGTAATACCTTCACATGAGACAATGTCGTAAAACGTTTTTTAAGATTCCTCTTTTTTTTTTTTTGAATTATCTTCCTTTTACCTAACGCAATACATGAAACATAGTGGGAAAGAATTGTATAAATTAAATCACACTTCCACCCAAACACACACACACACACACACACACACACACACACACACACACACATCTCCTTAAGAGCTCATCTGATTCAACCCCATAATTATTTTCACTATGAGGCAATTTAAATTTAGGAATGTCAAGGAACTTCTTTAACTTGTCTCTGAATGTCCAACCCAGTACTTTCTCCCTTATGTGTGCTGCCTACTACCCCTACCTACTCTGTGTCTTGGTTATTTATAGTTTTCATATATATATATATATTTTACATTACTCAAATTTTCCATTCTATTTTACTTGTCTGTTTCTTCTGCCTACAAGTCATTTCAATCTCTGTCTAGAAATTGTCTATCTTTCAAGTGTCAGATTTAATGCTATGTCTACTGAGGCCCTGCTGCAGATAGCTTGAGACGCTGCCTCTTTCATACTTTTTCAGTATATCAAGACCTCTCAGGATGGTTACTATATTCTATTTCTGTGTGTGTTTTTTTTGTTTTTGTTTTTGTTTTTGTTTTTGTTTTTGTTTTTGTTTTTGTTTTGAGACGGAGTCTCGCTCTGTAGCCCGGGCTGGAGCGCAGTGGCCGGATCTCAGCTCACTGCAAGCTCCGCCTCCCGGGTTTACGCCATTCTCCTGCCTCAGCCTCCCGAGTAGCTGGGACTACAGGCGCCCGCCACCTCGCCCGGCTAGATTTTTGTATTTTTAGTAGAGACGGGGTTTCACCGGGTTAGCCAGGATGGTCTCGATCTCCTGACCTCGTGATCCGCCCATCTCGGCCTCCCAAAGTGCTGGGATTACAGGCTTGAGCCACCGCGCCTGGCCCTATTTCTGTGTTATACCCCCTGGAAAGCAAGGAGGACAGGGAGAACGTTTAATGTATCTCTTTATCCTTAATACGTAACATAGGATCTGACACAGAGAGATTAACAAACGTTTCTTTCTTCACTTGACACATAATGGTTTACATATTTTTGGAGTACATGTGATATTTTGTTGCATATATAGAGTGCGTAATAATCAAGTCAAAGGATTTGGGGAATCCATCGCCTTGAGTACTTATTATGTCTATATTTTGGGAACATTTCAAGTTATCTCTTCTAGCTAAACAAGTATTTCTAAATGGAAAGTGTTAGGCTTGTTAAAAAGTTTTTCATTTTATTAAAGATTCATGAGTTTATAATTGAGGAAATCTCAAGCACTTGGACAAGAGGTAGAGCAGATGGTTTTTCAGGAGATCCATTACGGTACTTGTAACCAAATCACAAGTAGTCTATTTGTAAGACAGTTGTAGGCATAGAGGCTCTGATGATTAATACTTCTGGATGAGAGTGGGAAATGAATGAACCTTTACTGGCAGCAAAAGACAATGAATGTCATTCCAGGGGAGAGGAAGGACATGCATAAGGCATGAAAATATGAAACATTAAATGTTGGGGACTAAAAAATATTTCTGTATGTCTGGGTTATAGATTTTGTAAATGGAATCAAGAAAAGAAGCTGGAAAGGCAATTCTACAACTGGATTGAGAAAAGCATTTGACTTTAAACTCTGTCTTCCTAACAAATCTGATTTGACTGGAAAATTAGAAGATCCTAAAACAAAGATCCTAAAACAATGATCAATCAGGAGAAAAGCAGCGTGACAAAATTTTTTTTAATGTGGATGTGGACCCATGATCTAACCTTGCGAATTTAGCACAATTTTAGTCAGAGCAAAAACCAGAGACATCATTAACATTTTTCTAAACAGAAAAATACTGCTAAGGCAAATCCAAGGTGTTCCCTGGACTTTAGACAAAATCAGCGGGAAAGGAACCACATTGAAAACCATCTTGGCCTTCTGATTTGCTTTCTGTTACAAATCATTATCCGTAGCGAAATATGCAAACTGATATATTCAAACTCAAATTCAAAATGTAAAAATTGTCAATCTACTCATTTTTCAACTGCAGGCATACTATGAACATCTACTACAGTTTTTGCTGCCTCCTGCTTTATCCAGCCTACGGATACCACAAAAGACCTAACTCAGAACCCAATGGGAATAAAATTTGGCCTGTATTCGATGTTTGGGACTTAGAGTCTGGGTAACTGTGTCAGAATCAGCACTTCTGTTTGAGGCTCCTCTCATTCTTTTATCCATCCCTCAGGTGCTTTCCTCTTTTCTTCTGTCTTGAACCTATCTACTCAAGTCTTGCTAACTACAAACCTAATTTTCATATTTTCTCATGTCTTTTTAAAAAACATTTTGTTAGAGATGGGATGGTCTCACCATCTTACTTAGGCTGGTCTTGAACCCCTGACCTCAAGTGATCCTTGTCTCAGCCTCCTAACTGGGACTACAAATCTGCACCACTGCGGGCTTCTTTTGGTTTTGAATCATTTGCATGCTCTTGTAGATCTTTTGTTAGTATTTCTACGGGAGAGTTTTCTCCCAAAATGAAATTTCTTTTCTGAAACGCTGTTTCTATCCTACTCCTAGTTCCAGCCTTCATTCCCCAGAACTATAGCCCAGGCTAAGCCTTTGGCCTTCTGCTTAATCAGAGAAGAAAATTTAGACTCTTATAATATTTTCAGCTAAAAATATTCTAGTGAGCAACTTAAGTATTTTTTTTTTTTCTTTCTCTGAAAGGAAATAAAAAGTTTGGAAGAGTAATACCAAACTAAGTAGGCACAGTTACTTCCAAATCCCTTAAAAAATGGTGACTTCCAACATTTCACAGGAAACATTATCAAATAATCCAGATAAAAAGATATGTTGCACAGTAAGTGTATAAATGTAGCAACTGCCACAAATGAAGGCATTTCTTAGCACTAAATCTTTTAAAGAGAAAAACAACAGTTCGGTGTATTGGTACAAAAGCCTGTTTGAGCCATGTGCAGTTTGTGACAAATTCTACTGACACTGCAATTAGTAACCTTCATGTTTTCATATATATATTTTCCCCAAAAACATATGGTCATAGATTTCATAGATTTTTCAGTTCTAATTTTTAACTTCTCACCCAAATTGCCATTCTTAATTCAAAGTCCTTTCTGCAATGAAAGCACAGAATTTCAAGTGGTATTCCTTTTTACTGTGCTCGTGTGTGTGTGTGTGTGTGTGTGTGTGTGTGTGTGTGTGTGTGTAGACATAAAAGAACATTACCAATGAGAGAAAAATAAGTGGGGACCAATGTTATATACACACACACACACACACACGCTGTATATATGCAATTATATATATATATATATAATAAGCTGTATATATATATAATTTTATATATATAAAATTTGGTGTTAAAAGTTTTCAATATAAGTTTTTCTTACTTTTGACTGGTGCGATTCAGAGTACAACTTAAGTAGACAGCAGTTATTTGGAGAGGGATTGGCATTACTTTGTCACTTTGTAGATCATGTTTTTTAGGTAATATGAGGCAAGCTATATGTTGACTACTTCTGCTATTCACCATTTCCTTACAAAAGAAATGCCCCAAACAACATATAGCTTTTGTATTTTACATGCCTGTAAAACAAAGTTATAAAGTACTAATAACATTGATAAAATTTTAGAATTATTATGGTATTCTTTTTCTTTTCAAGCTTTCAATTACCTCATTATAATTATTTTATTTATTTATTTATTTTTCGAGACAGAGGCTCGTTCTGTTGTCCAGGCTGGCGTGCAGTGGTGCAATCTCAGCTCACTGTAACTTCTGCCTCTCCAGTTCAAGCCATTCTCGTCCCTCAACCTCCCGAGTAGTTGGGATTATAGGCATGCACCACCATGCCCAGCTAATTTTTGTATTTTTAGTAGGGACGGGGTTTCTCCATGTTGGCCAGGCTGGTCTTGAACTTCTGACATCAGGTGATCCAACCCCACCTTGGCTTCCCAAAGTGCTGGGATTACAGGAGTGAGCCACCATGCCCAGCCTATTTTATATATTTTAAAATTCTCTTATAAATAATGTGTGCATGGGCATGGCAAAAGAAATTCAAAATTTACATTGTATACCTATAAAAAAAACATTCCTCCCACTGTCCACTCACATTTCAATTTCCAGAGTAACCCTTTTAGACCATTTCTATTTTAGTTTTCGTAATTAATATTATCAATCTTCTCTTTCCATTGTGTCAGTACCATAAAGGTATTTGAGTACATTCGTTTTTGATCGAGATTATGGAAGAGACCTTCCTATTTAATTGTCTTTCAGCAGAAATTCCTTCATGCATGGTACTGCTTATTTGCACCCTGCATAGTGTAATACACCTACCCCTGCTATGTGGTGGAGTTCTCTAGTGGACTTTTCACAACCTACTCATGACAAATCAACTTTAGCCTCAAACAAGATTTATATTGGAATGACATAACATTTTTCCACACTTATTTTTCTCTCATTGGTAATGTTCTTTTATGTCTATAACTCTTACTGTAAACATATTAGGGTGGTGCAAAAGTAATTACATTTTTTGCCATTACTTTTTTTTTTTTTTTTCTTTGAGAGGGAGTCTTGCTCCGTGGCCCAGGCTGGAGTACAGTGGCCGGATCTCAGCTCACTGCAACTTCTGCCTCCCGGATTCAGCCATTCTCCTGCCTCAGCCTCCCGAGTAGCTGGGACTACAGGCGCCCGCCACCGCACCCGGCTAGTTTTTTGTAGTTTTTAGTAGAGACGGGGTTTCACCATGTTAGCCAGGATGGTCTCGATCTCCTGACCTTGTGATCCACCCGTCTGGGCCTCCCAAAGTCCTGGGATTACAGGCTTGAGCCACCGAGCCCGGCTTTTTTTCTTTTTTTGAGATGGAGTCTCGCTCTGTCACCCGGACTGGAGTGCAGTGGCGTGATCTCAGCTCACTGCAACCGCCGCCTCCCAGGTTGAAGGATTCTCATTCCCCAGCCTCCTGAGTGCTGAGACTACAGGTGTGCATGTCATGCCTGGCTAATTTTTGTATTTTTAGTACAGACGGGGTTTCATCATGTTGACCAGGATGGTCTCGACTTCTGACCTCAAGTGATCTGCCCACTTCAGCTTGCCAAAGTGTTGGGATTACAGGCGAGAACCACCGCGCCTGGCCAGTTTTTGCTATTCCCCTCAATGGCATAAACCACAATTACTTTTGCACCAACGTAATAGAACACTAGCTTGTTTCTGATGCCATTCAATTATTTTTACAAAAGAATTCAAGGCAACATTTTGTAACATTTTCTGCTGCTTTTCACGTGACTAGTTATTTAAGTTTCGTCAATCAGCAGCATAGTTTTATATAGTTTGAAAAGTAGATGGGATTTTGTTAAGACAATGTTGAATCAATTTTGGCATGGTCCACTCACCTATCTCACTCCCTCTGGACAGAAAGAAAATTATATCTCGAGCAGAAAACAAACTCTCTTGGTCCCAAATGCCTTACAAAAATTTTCTTGGTGAAGAACAAACCTGCATGTTGCATTATTTATGATTGCTTTTGGGAAAATATTACATATATTTATTTGTTTTACTATGTGGAGTTTTAAAAGGTTACATAAAAGGTTTGAAGGCCGGGTTTAGTGGCTTATGCCTGTAATCTCAGCACTTTGGGAGGCCGAGATGGGTGGATCACGAGGTCAGGAGCTCGAGACCAGCCAGGCCAACATGGTGAAACCCGATCTCTACTAAAAATTTAAATATTAGCCAGGCGCAGTGGTGGGCACCTGTAATCCCAGCTACTCAGGAGGCTGAGGCAGGAGAATCGCTTGAACCCGGGAGGCAGAGGTTGCAGTGAGCCGAGTTCGTGCCACTGCACTCTAACACTCTAGCACTCTAGCCTGGGCAACAGAGCAGGACTGTGTCTTTAAAAAAAGAAATAATAAAAGGTTTGAAAACAGTATGCAAAAATGTGAAAGCACTTATAGAATAGTGGGTATTCTGAGTTTTTTTTATATATTCAAATAATTCAGTCATATTATTTTTATAGTAGTATATTTTATGTTTTTTTAAAAAATAATGTTTATAAGCATAACTTGTTAAGAAGTTTAGGAACAACCAAAGTTTATATTCAAATGAGAGGCTGGGACACAAAGGACGTTTGGTGAAAAGATTGATTCAACTCAAAAGAAATCTAGTGAGTATAGGACATTTCCGTAGTTGAACTACTTGACTCTGTCATATTTCCAGATCAGCCTCATTTGAACTGATCGGAGATATTTATGTCAGTTTATTAGCCACTCATCTGAAGATAAGAGAGAAAGATTCTAACAGTAATAAGATTGGAGAGTGAAGACATCTGAAAAATCAATAACTACCCACATATGACTAAACATGGGGCTTTCAGAAACGTCTAGTAGTTAAACAAACTAACCAAAAAGAGCACTGAACAGAATATTGTATATTAAGTTATTCTGCATATAAAATAGAAAGAATGAAGTACTTAAAATGCAGAGATAAATATACTTTAAGGCTTTTAATATAATACATACACAAAAATCAAGAATTAGGCTTTTCCTTTTTCTCAATGTTTAGGAAACAAGACCAACTTTATGAAAAGGGAAAGATACGATTAAACCAAACAATAGCCTGAAGTAAATTAGTGATCAGGGCATACAAATGTAAAGGAAACTGCATAGGAAAATTCATCATAATACTGAAAAACAAATAAATGTTACATTAAAAGCAGTTAAGTTCAGTTTTAAAAATCAAATCAATATTGTGAAAAACAAACATAAAGTACTATTTCAGTTACAGAAACAAGAAAAAGAGAAAAAAATAAAGATTAATAAAAGTTTTAAATACTTCTAACCCAGAGTTCAGCTCAAAGATACCTAATACACAATAATTAGTTCTTGAACAATAGTCAAGAACAAAAGGACCACATAAAAACAAAGATGTAAGGAAAGAATATTTTCCTAAGGTGAAGAAAGGCTTGACCTCAAAAGGTCTTTTTGAGGATTTTTAATGCTTGGAGAGAAAAACACGTAAACCCTTTAAAAAATATATACATACATATATATATATATAAACAAACATATGTATATATAAATACGTATACAAATTAAATAGTTTATACACACTTTATTTAAAGTATAAATAAAGAATCTCATAAAATTTTTGGGAAAAATGCCATACAGAAGACAAAAATTCCAGTTGGCCTCTGATATCTCCTTCACAATATTATATAGCAGAAGATATTTGAATAGAACCTACATGAGAAAAAGTCATAAATTATATATTCAGCCAAATTGTTAATAATGTGAGAATGCAACAGAATATCATTCCCAGTTAAGCAAAGTTTCAAAAATAGTATCACCCACATTGTCTCCGTAAAAAAAACCCAAAATAACTCCAAGCAATAGTCCAGCTACTCAAGGGATATGTCAAAATATAGAACCAAATAGAGAAGTTGCAGCTCAAAAAGTTCAATGGTGACCACTGAAATTAACATTGTTAAAATTTTTAAAGAGTACAAAATAATGTAAATGTAAAAATTAATGATTGAAAGAAAGCAATCAATAGATTTTGAGATGTACCTGGCCAATGAATGCAGCATAATGGGCACAGCCAATCTTTGAGGTGTGCCAAAATGTCATACTTTCATTAAGGGATCACTTCGTAGGAATGGGATTGTTTGGATGTGGCAAGAAGAGATGCTTTCATACTGCTTCCACAGATATACACTAATACAGTACTAATGTCCTATTTATCTGTATGAAATGGGATAAAGTAGGTAGCTAACAATTTGTAGTTTACATCTGTGCAGTATTCTCTAGTAGATACTTTTTTTTTTTTTTTTTTTTTTTTTTTTGAGACGGAGTCTCACTCTTGTTGCCCAGGCTGGAGTACAATGGAGTGATCTCAGCTCACTGCAACCTCCACCTCCTGAGTTCAAGCTAACCTCCTGCTTCAGCCTCCCACGTAGCTGGGATTACAGACACCTGCCACCACGCCCAGCTAATTTTTTGTATTTTTAGTAGAGTTGGGGTTTCATCATGTTGGCCAGACTGCTCTCAAACTCCTGACCTCAGGTGATCCACCTGCCTTGGCCTGCCAAAGTGCTGGGATTACAGGCATGAGCCACTGTGCCTGGCCTCTAGTAGACACTTTAAAAGGTTTTACTTAGTTAATTCTTATAGCATTCTTGAAAGGTGGGTATTATCGGGTCTACTGTGCAGATATGGACAAGAATCACACTAGCTAAGTAATTTGCCCAGGGACACACAGATAATAAATGATAGAACTGATATTTTAGTACAGACCTGTGCCATCCCAAAGCCTAGGATTTCCCTGTATATATTACATCACTTCCCACTGGTGTCTATTTCAACGATTAGTTTTACCAAACACTTTAGTTAAGAAGAAACCTTTTTATCTTCATCTCATAGTAAACCAAGCTTAGATTTAGCACACTGAATGTGGCCTTTTTAAATGTATGATATTTACTGTATAAATTATCCAGAGGGTCCATCTGTTTCCCCAATTTTAAAATCCATGGTAATTGTTCACACAAATAATTACAGAGAACCATATACCATATTCCACCTTTAAAAACATAAGAAAAATCTACAATTAATTATATGTCATATTTGTAATACTACACAGTAAATGAATTCCAAAGCAAGTTTCCACTTAAAATTATATATAGTCCAAATTGTATCCCAGTAATGCCAAATTTAAATGCTTTTCCTTGTTTCTGATTTAAAAATTTACTTGACAAACTATAATGAATTCAAATAGGTTATATTTACAATGCACAACTGAGCTCTATAAAACAAAAGAAGCTATACAGCACAGTCATGTTTACCACATTTCCATTAGAAGGCAACATTCTAATTAATAGGTGGCCACAAATCGGTATGTCATGCAAAATAAAATTTATTTATAATCATAGTTTAGTCTGATTATGCCGCCTTAAATTTATTGCACTCCGAATTTTATTATAAGCATTAAAATGGAATTAGAAACAATTTAGCTACCAATTTACTGATATACTGTTAAAGAAAAAGTCAACTTCACAGGCTAAATTAACTCCATGTGTGCATTTAAACACTGAGTGTACATTGCTCATATTGGTGCCTTGTGAATCTGAACTTTGGATGAGAAATTCCATTCCAAAAACATGGGGAAATCCAAACTTAGTCGGGCATAAACCACTCTGGTCTAAAGCTTAAGTAACGTTCAGAAATGTAGGAACAATGTACACAGAGCTAAGATTCACATATCAGTAAGTTTCCCAAGTTCACAAGATTTGTTGTAACGTTAGATGTACAGTCACCCATTCCAACATAGGCAAATGCACCCAATTTCCCTCTCGCATACATAAATCATAGAATAGTTTGATGCATGTTTTTATTGGCCTTTGCAATTCCGAAAAAGGATGGATAAAGTTTGACTATATCCTCTTAAAACAACTTTTTGTCTCTTTAGAAAAATTTGGTTCACCATTGAAAATACATAGAAGACAATAAAAATCACTCACAATGTCATTATGTAGTTATAACCACTGTACATTATCATGTATAAACTTTCTGTATTTCTATTATCTACATAATATATACTTTCTTAATTTAAAAGGAGTATTTCTTTACATTTTTACCATTTGAACAAGATGCATATTTCCAAATGTTCTTATATTACATAATTTTTAATTCTGTGTATAATTTAATGCATTCCATCATAGAATGTATATACTTTCCATAAGTACACGTTACATGTATATAATTGTGATAGAATGCATTCATATTTAAATGATGGAAATAATTATGGAATTTGTTCATATTTTGTAAAAGAAAATATGCAAAAGTTATATATATTTTATTTTATTGAGACAAAGTCTTACTCTACTGCAACCTCCGCCTCCCAGGTTTAAGCAATTCTCCTGCCTCAGCCTCCTGAGGCGCTGGGACCATAGCCACGTGTCACCATGCCTGGCTAATTTGTATATTCTTTTTGCTTTTTTAATTTTTTTAGTAGAGATGGGATTTTGCCACATAGGCCGGGTTGGTATTGAATTCCTGACCTCAGGTGATCCACCGCCTCAGCCTCCCAAACTCATACATGTTTTTAAAAAGGAATTTATAAATACATGTATACTATATATATGTATATGTGTATAAAACAGAAAAATAGGTCTTTGTAAACATCTAATCGTTTTTGGTCTTTTGACTGTTGCCAGATTTTGTAGTTGTAAATAACTTTGCAATGAACATTGCTATTGTTAATCTTTGTACACATCCTTATATATTGCTGTGTTTTTTCAATGCCTGTTACATGGTAGGTATCTACTAAGTATTTGTTAAATGACTATTTTTCAAAGCATTTATAAATTTAGTAGCAAATATATAATTCTGCCTTTAAGATCTTTCCAATGCTGAAGATATGTTAAGTATCATAGTAAATGTTACCGCTAGATTTTTAGAATTAAACCAGGGCATTGTTTTTCTTTTCAAGACTTCAATTACATCATTATTTTAAATACTTTTAAATTCTGTTATGTGTGCATGGGCATGGCAAAAAATTCAAAATTTATATTTTATACCTATAAAAACATTGTCTCCCCCACTCTCCACTTGGGTTTCTATTTCCAGAGTAACACTTTTAGACCATTTCTATTTTAGTCTTCCCTAATTAATATTACCAGTTTCCTCTTTCCATTGTGTCAGTACCATAAAGTTATTTGAGTACGTTTATTTTTGATCAAAGAGATTATGGAAGAGACCTTCCTAGCTTAATTGTGTTTGAGCAGAAATTCCATCATGCATTCTACTACTTATTTGCCTCCTTTCTATTATCACAGACCCATTCCTTGCTGTGTAGTTGACTTCTCACAAGCTAGACATGGCAAATCAACTTTAGTCTAAGACAAGATTCATATTGGAATGACATATAACATTGCACTTCCTTTTGGCTCAAGTATTCCTCTTTTGTGGATAAGTCCACAAACAAAAATAATACTTAGGACATTATGGCTCATAATAACTTCTATCCTAATAGAAAAAACTATATTATTATCTAGGATAGCATAGTTTATGTAGACTACGGTTATTCAGTGCACTGTCTTGTCATGATATAACTTATTCTACGGATGAGTTTTACACTTATCCTCCAGATTTATTATATAAATGAGCTTTCCTAATTATAAAAATTGCTAGTAACCTTTTCATGCTCTGAATTTTCCCACCCCACTCTTACCAGAGAATTGGGCCAAGATGAACTTTAAATAACAATGCTGAATATGTTTCATGGCCTGCCTCAACACTGGAGAACAGAAACATTTATATTATGTGTAAAAACTTTTGACATGGTTATAGGAGGCTGCTGAGTTACTCGTATTGAGGTCAGTACAAGATAGGTGTCCAGGAGATCACAGTAAGTGGGGCCATGAGGAGCAGAGCCTAGAAAAACTAACAGGCTAATTCTTGAGAAGGCACTGGGGTGGAGTCGTCTTCATTCTCTTGCCTAGAGAAACCAGTTAGGCAATTATGAACATAGTAAGAGAAATCCAGGCATGATGGAATGCCTAGGGTCGTAGAGTAATATGGAATTGTCTCATCAGAAAACTACTAGGTAGCCTTTATTTAAAAAAAAAAAAAGTTGCTGGGTTGAACATAAAGGTCAAATCATCATCTCTGAATACTTTTCTAGCTATCTGCCTTCTTTTCCCACCCTCCCCTGTAAACACATACATACAATTTCATGCCAAAGCAGGAGACAGTCTATTCAACCATTCTGAGTGACTCTTATCAGCTACACAAACTTTCTCCTCCCAAATCTTTTTCCCTGTAAGATATATTAATATAAACACTTTTCCAAATGTTTGGTGTTCGTGGATATTTTTCTTTTTGGTGCTTTTTTATGTTTTTATTTATTTATAATATTACTTTAATAAACATCTTGTTAAATATAACATGTTAAAGAAAAGTGCATTCCTGGCCAACATGGTGAAACCTCACCTCTAGTAAAAATACAAAAATTAGCTGGGAGCGGTGGTGTGCGCCTGTAGTCCCAGCTACTCAGGAGACTGAGGCAGGAGAATCACTTGAACCTGGGAGGTGGAGGTTGCAGTGAGCCAAGATCGTGCCACTGCACTCCAGCCTGGTGATAGAGTGAGAATCTGTCTCAAAAAAAAAAGAAAAAAGAGAGAGAAGTGCATACAGCATAAGAATTCATAACTTAATGAATTGATAAATACATCTAACTAAATGGCCAGAGCCAGAATGTGTGTATAGGAGAGGTTAGGCATGGAATATGATTGGAAAGAGAGGTAATTCTTGGGAGCTGACTTGAAGTTGCATTTACATAGCTCCATTCCCAGGAAATCAAAACACGAGTAGTAAGTAAGAAAGAAACTCAATCCTAGGAAAATGGGCCAACATGGAGTCAAGAAAGGAGTGAGTAGGAAGGGAAACAGTGGTTGAAATTGAATTCTGAATTACAGAGGACATCAAAAAACAATCTTTCTCTAACTTTTCACTGGTCCTATAACAAGTCGTGGTCAGAGATATTAAAAAGATTAAAACACTTCTAAATATGTAATATTTTTATTCACATTTTAAGTTTAATTTCACTTATTTTCTATCATCACCTTAGACAATGGGGCTTAACGTGTCTCTACTCTGTATTTATGTATTTCTGTAGAGCACTTAAAGGAGAGAACTCTGAGCTATGTGGATTGAAACAAGGAATTGGAAAGAGAATAGACATGACTGGGATTTATAGAATCTGACTCAACTATATTTACAAAAACAATTATCAAGCAAAGAGGCTTAAGCAAATTTTTGTTGTTGTTGTTGTTATACTTTAAGTTATAGGGTACATGTGCATAACGTGCAGGTTTGTTACATATGTATACTTGTGCCATGTTGGTGTGCTGCACCCATCAACTTGTCAGCACCCATCAATTCGTCATTTATATCAGGTATAACTCCCAATGCAATCCCTCCCCCCTTCCCCCTCCTCATGATAGGCCCCGGTGTGTGATGTTCCCCTTCCTGAGTCCAAGTGATCTCATTGTTCAGTTCCCACCTATGAGTGAGAACATGTGGTGTTTGATTTTCTCTTCTTGTGATAGTTTGCTAAGAATGATGGTTTCCAGCTGCATCCATGTCCCTACAAAGGACGCAAACTCATCCTTTTTTATGGCTGCATAGTATTCCATGTTGTATATGTGCCACATTTTCTTAATCCAGTCTGTCACAGATGGACATTTGGGTTGATTCCAAGTCTTTGCTATTGTGAATAGTGCCGCAATAAACATACGTGTGCATGTGTCTTTATAGCAGCATGATTTATAATCCTTTGGGTATATACCCAGTAGTGGGATGGCTGGGTCATATGGCACATCTAGTTCTAGATCCTTGAGGAATTGCCATACTCTTTTCCATAATGGTTGAACTAGTTTACAATCCCACCAACAGTGTAAAAGTGTTCCTATTTCTCCACATCCTCTCCAGCACCTGTTGTTTCCTGACTTTTGAATGATTGCCATTCTAACTGGTGTGAGATGGTATCTCATTGTGGTTTTGATTTGCATTTCTCTGATGGCGAGTGATGATGAGCATTTTTTCATGTGTCTGTTGGCTGTATGAATGTCTTCTTTTGAGAAATGTGTGTTCATATCCTTTGCCCACTTTTTGATGGGGTTGTTTGTTTTTTTCTTATATATTTGTTTGAGTTCTTTGTAGGTTCTGGATATCAGCCCTTTGTCAGATGGGTAGATTGCAAAAATTTTCTCCCATTCTGTAGGTTGCCTGTTCACTCTGATGGCAATTTCTTTTGCTGTGCAGAAGCTCTTTAGTTTAATGAGATCCCATTTGTCAATTTTGGCTTTTGTTGCCATTGCTTTTGGTGTTTTAGACATGAAGTCCTTGCCCATGCCTATGTCCTGAATGGTACTACCTAGGTTTTCTTCTAGGGTTTTTATGGTATTAGGTCTAACATTTAAGTCTCTAAAAGAGGACACAAACAAATGGAAGAACATACCATGCTCATGGATAGGAAGAATCAATATTGTGAAAATGGCCATACTGCCCAAGGTTATTCATAGATTCAATGCCATCCCCATCAAGCTACCAATGAGTTTCTTCACGGAATTGGAAAAAACGGCTTTAAAGTTCATATGGAACCAAAAAAGAGCCTGCATTGCCAAGACAATCCTAAGTCAAAAGAACAAAGCTGGAGGCATCATGCTACCTGACTTCAAACTATACTACAAGGCTACAGTAACCAAAACAGCATGGTACTGGTACCAAAACAGAGATATAAACCAATGGAACAGAACAGAGTCTTCAGAAATAATACCACACAACTACAGCCATCTGATCTTTGACAAACCTGAGAGAAACAACAAATGGGGAAAGGATTCCCTATTTAATAAATGGTGCTGGGAAAATTGGCTAGCCATAAGTAGAAAGCTGAAACTACATCCTTTCCTTACTCCTTACACGAAAATTAAGCAAATTTTTTTACAGAAGTGTGCCCCTCCCTGAAATCCATGAGACTTTGTAGGAATTGCTAGAAGTACAGCTGCTTTCAAGCCAGATAGGATCATGAATTATTTTCTTTTTGTATATCAAGCCTGTGACTCTCACTATTTTGATCAAAATGTAACAAATAACAAAATTGTTTATTTTTGTTGGGTTTAATGATAGCATCTTGTTCTGATGAGATTTTTACATAAGAGAAAACAGGAGGCACTGAAGAAAATACAGACTGCCCAGGTACTATTCCACAGGACACTCTTCACAGCTGATGACAAGCAGTA
The DNA here is from genome assembly GCF_002776525.5 of Piliocolobus tephrosceles. Classification (NCBI taxonomy): domain Eukaryota; kingdom Metazoa; phylum Chordata; class Mammalia; order Primates; family Cercopithecidae; genus Piliocolobus; species Piliocolobus tephrosceles. The sequence goes on along the minus strand of NC_045447.1, from coordinate 34,878,772 downwards.
GTATTTCTTTAGAGTGACGGTTTTCAAATTGTGTTCCATAGGGTTTCATAGATATATTGTCATGGGGCTGAAAGTAGCCAAGTGGTTCTGAGCTCCTGTCCATGAGTATAGCAGAGATGTTTGACTCTTTCCTGTTGGATTATAGATTTTTTGTAGAAAATGTGACTCTAAAAAATATTTAAATAAATTTTAAAAATTAAAACACATCTTTAAAATAGGTTGGTATAGTAGTATTAAGCCCTACTTAATGTGTATCTATTTGTGTCCTATCTTAGGGTGGCAAGAAGGACATAGAAATGAGAAAGGAGAGATTTCAGTTGGGAAATCAGAAATTTAGATGAGAATGTACGGGGACCTGGGCCTCTCAGTTTAGATTAGAAGTAGGTCCAGTATGTCTTAAAGATGTTACCTGAAAACAAAATGTAGCCTTGAAAGCTAACTGAAAACTTTAATTCAACATCCACGTACTTTCTATAAAGTACCTGTTATTTTCTTAGCCAAGAGAGAGAGTGTGTGTGTGAGAGGACTGAGAGTCAGTCCTAGCCCTGCTGGTGGAGGTTGGGAGGGTGAAGTAGTAGAAGGACATTTATTGGGAAAGAGTGAAACAGACACATAATAAAATACTTACAATACAATGTAGTAATTATCCAATGCATATTTTTTGAATGGATATTTGAATGAATATAAAGAAGGCTGCAAGAGCTCGAAGGTGGTGCTCTTTTCCTGAAGAAATTATATGGGAACCTAGTATGATTGATAGATAACAGTTTGCCTGGTGATTTGTAACTAAAAGGCATACTTCCATCACAGCACTATTAGAACCATATTCCAATTGATGGTTCATGCATACATTGAACAAGAAGTACTTACAACTTTATGTCAGAAAATCTGCTAAATGCAGATAACAGTAAGATAAGTAAAATGAAATAGCTATCCTGAAATAACTTGCAATCTCGTTCAGGGATTTCTGATTTCTCCACAAATCTGGGGATACGTTTTTTTCTTCCTTTTGATTTCCAGATCTTAGACCAGTTTTTGGTATACAGTTGGATCTCAGGAAATATATATTAAATTCATGAATTCTCTTCACATCCCTGAAAAGAAAGTCACTTATCCCTTTGAGTCATTTTAGCCTTGTCATGTCATCAATACAAGCTTGTCATTACAGCCTTTCTAGTATACTGAACCGATCATTAGAAACTGACACAGTGGGTAACATTGTTCACCCACACATTTTAAAGGGAGAACATTGGAGGATTACACTAAGAGCACATAGATGATAGGACCACATGGGTCATACTTGGCCAAGCCCTGGATACAAGTAGCCACAAATGTCATCTATTAACAGTGGGTGGATTTAATAATGAGAAGATATGGTAATATGAAGAAATGATAATGTATTTCAAGGACTAATAACTACAAATTACTGTGCCTGTTAATTTTACAGATATTTTATCCTCAGTCTTAGCAACAGTCATCTAAACTGGTGGGGGCTTTTCCAATTTTAGAGCAGAGAAGCTAAGCATAGACAGGTGAAATATTTTGCTCAGAATGACAGAGGCAGAATAGAGAAAGTTTTTAGAAGTTAAATTTCAGTATCAAGATGAAGATATTTAAGGGAATCTGAAAAGGTAGGAATTACAAAAACCAATTTAATGCATCATCAACGATAGTATTAGGGTCAGTGTTCCTGCTTATTATAATGCACTTAAAATTTGTAAGCTGTGTATAGAGCATATAAATGCTATTGTGTAATTTATTATGAAATACAGGTGTTAAAATCATTTTTGCTGAGAAGCAATTTATTCTCAAACAAGACTAAGATACTTAACATTTAAGGAGTCATTTCACTTAGTATGAAAAATAATATAGAAAACTCAAGATCTTTACAGTTTGCAGCAGAAATGCCAAACAATTGTATTTGTTCATAAATAGGTCAAGTGAATCATTTGTCAAACCAGGACGCTTAAAATCTTTGTTATACTAAAAAAATTGGTAAAATCACTTAATGCACAAAAAGAACTGAAACTACAGGATAATTCAAAACCAATGGAGTAAAAATAGTCAAATAAGAAAAAACTATTGAATGTTTCTTGCTCTTAAGTTTTTAGTTTTCTTAAACACCATGACTCTAATTTATCAGAATAATAATGATTTAGTAGTACCCAATATTTTTTGTAAGTTTTACAAATACTTATTCATCAATTTTTCAAACTTCAATTTTTGGGATTGAAGTTCCAATTAAATTGGAGAAAACACATTTCACCTTCTCTCTCTCACTTATTATAACCAAAAGCCCTGGACAAAGTGCATAAAGTCACTAACAGAGAATTCTGAAGCATACTTGAGAGGGAAATAAAAACTAAAAGAATAACCAACACATCTTCCTGTTTTAGGTTTTAGTGTATCCCAAATCAGTGGGTGTGGATAAAAAAAAAAAAGTCCAAGAAATTCTTCTTTTCCAGCTAATGGGAGAGAAAAAGGGGCCCTAGAATAGTTGTGGAGAAAATGCCAGTTAAAAAAAATTATAGTAGTCGAACACTCATGCAAGCTCCAGTCATGAAGCTGTATTTGCATAGCAGCAGTAGTAGTAGTGATTATACAGCTACATAAAACTGTGAGATAAAATCCTTCTCTGTGACCAAAAAAACTTGGAAAAGATGTTCCTGTGGTCCAAAGAATGTGGAGGAAATTTTGATTCTTTCTCTTTTTTTCTCTTATCACTTTGCTGCTGATGTAGACCCAATCATGAGAAGTGTTTGGGAGCATGGGGCACTAAAATTTTAGTTTAGTAGCCAGAGGATCAGGAAAAAAATATTTCTTGGATATAGAATGCAGGAGGAATGTCACAGAGAAGAAGGTTCTGTAGTAAAAGATTTCTACTATATATAAGTTCCCAGGCTCACTCCCTGATTTGCACATGCATGGCACTGAGTTGAGGTATACTGTAGTCTAAATCACAGACCAGATCCTAGATGGCACAATTAACACTGCAAAAGTTTTGACAACTAAACTGATATCTAAACTATAGACCATAGAAGACAGATTAAGACTTGCACCTAACCTTAATGAGTTTGGTTGTTGCTAAAACAAAATGCCAACATTCTCAGGAATATGACAAAACCTTTATAATATTCATAAAGTTAAATACAATTAAAAATTACATGACATACCAAAAAAGATCAATCTCAACAAAACTCAAGGATTCTACAAAATTCACAGATGCTAACCCTGAGATGACCCAGATACTGGAATTACCACATTTTAAAACAAGAATTGTAGCTATGTTTTGTGAAATAAGCACGAATATTCTTGAAACAAATGAGAAGATAGATATTCTCAATAAAGATATAGTAACTATTAAAAAGTAACAAATGAAAATCATAGAACTAAAAAATACAATAATGGAAAATTTCCAAAATCTCTTTAATGGCTCACTTGCCAAATGGATATAAGAGAGGAAAAAATTGGCCGGGCGTGGTGGCTCATGCCTGTAATCCCAGCACTTTGGGAGGCCGAGGTGGGTGGATCACGAGGTCAGGAGTTCGAGATCAGCCTGACCAACATGGTGAAACCCCATCTCTACTAAAAATACAAAAATTAGCCAGGCATGATGGCACGCGCCTGTAATCCCAGCTACTTGGGAGGCTGGGGCAGAAGAATCACTTGAACACAGGAGGCAGAGGTTGCAGTGAGTCAAGATCATGCTATTGCACTCCAGGCTGGGTGAAAGAGTGAGACTTCATCTTAGGAAAAAAAAAAAAAAAGAGGAAAAAATCAACTTGAAGATAGACCAGTTGAAATTTTCCAATTTGAAAGAATACTGGAAAGTTAATATCCATGTTAGTGAAGTTCTAGAGAAAGAAGAGAGAGATCAGTACAGAAAACTTATTTTTAAAAATAATGGCTTAAGATTTCCAAAGCTGTATGAAAGACATAATTAAAAAGATTCAAGGAATCTGGCAAAACCTAAACATGATAAATTCAAATAAAAATACATGCTGATACATTATAATCAAAGTAATGAAAATTAAATATGAGAAAAAATATTGAAATCAGACAGAAGAAAGCAACACAGTACATATAAGGGAATACCAATTTGAATGACCTCGGACTGTTCATCAGAAATAATGGGGGCAAAAAACAGTGGAAATATAAAGGGCTGAGAGAAACAAACACGACTACCCAGAATTCTCTATTTAAAGAAAACAACCTTCAGAAACGAAGGAGAAATAGGACATTCTAGGATGAAATAAAATGAATAGAATTTGTCTTCAGCAAACCTTCCCTGAAAGAAGGAAGTTGTGTGGGCAGAAGGATATCAAAAGGAAACTTGAAATTTCAGAATGAAGGAAGAACAGAAATAGTGAATAGTATGTACATAAAATACCCTTTTTGCTTTAGTTTTTAAAAAATGCATGACTGTTGAAATTAAAAAAATTATAAAATTATCTGATGGGTTTCAGACAATTTCAGTGGATTTTCCTGATCTTAACTGCATAGATGTTCTCCAAAGCACACCCCTTATCTTGTCAGCCTCCAAGGCCAACATTACAAAAGAGAAATATTGGTGAATGAAATAAAAAACATATTTAGTGGAGATATTGTTATATTTGTATAAGAAATGGAAATAAGAGCTTTCAACTGTATTTAAAACCTCAGTATATTAAAACAAACTAAAAATTGAACTTGTTCTTCTGTTAGTGCAACTTATAAATATTAAGAAGGTAGGTACTTTTTTCACTGTTCCTTTTTGCCTAGTCTTCTTTAGTTTCTTACTATTTTATCCGTGTTCTTTCCTCTTTCCTGTTTTTCTCTTCGTCCCCCCCACTCTGTCATACATAATCTATGATAACGACAAAATAAAGAAGGTAGGGTAAAGAGACATACATGGCTATGAAGATTCTATATGTCACTGGAAGAAATAAATATTAACTTTAAGTAGACTGAAAAAATATATGTATATATATAGAGAAATCCCTATAGCAATCACCAACATAAACTAAAGGAAGACATAAAGTCAAAAAGCCACATAAAGTAAAACAGAATACTAAAACATATTCAAGTAATCCACAACAAATCAAGAAAGAGGAAACAGACAGATGAAAGACAAAAGGATGAAGAAAAAACAAACAAAATGGTAGGCCAAAATCCAAGAATATCATTACATTAAATGAAAATGGTCTAAAAGCATCATTTTTTTTTTTTTTAAAGACAGTCTTTCAGATTAGATTAACAAAAAAGATCCAACTATATGCTAGGTTAACTGTGCACCATGGAAGGTAAAAAGCCAAATATTGTATGAAATGATGGACATAGAATCTGAGTTGTACTGATACATGGAGGCCTAAAATGTCATCATGACTTGTTAAAATGGGAGTACATAAAGGCTTAGTAATAAATTAAAACTGGCTCAAAGGAGTCCACTTGGGTGCATGGGCCCACCTAGTGGTCACTTCTCTGATCCCAGGTATGACAAGCTGAGAAACAGCATAAGGCTTACATTGGATCTCTGGAGTGAAATCTGTCATAGTGTGAAATTCTAAGTGGAAGCCTCTGATACTGCAAAACTCCTATCCAAGTGAGCAAACAAAAACAGTAACACCATATCCCATGAGGTTGGCAGAAATTAGAGTCAACATACCAGTGTGGAGAGTTGGTGGTCCTTGCCATTTCTCTGCTTAATTCAACACTCTAGCCCCTGAACAAGATGAAAGAATCTTGGAAAATGGGATGAGATTATGGCAGACTTAACCAAGGAGTAACTCTGATTGCATCCACAGCCACTATGTTACATGAAATATCTTTGCTTGAGCAGATTAAAATAGCCCCGGTAGTGGGAATATAGCCATTCCATTATCAAATGTATTCTTTTTCATTAGTATCAGAGTAAGGGATCCGAAATAGTTTGAATTCATACAACACTATCTATTTACAGTGTAGTTCCAGGATTAAATCAATTTTCCCATTTGCTATCATAATACACTACGAAGAGGTTTGGACACTCTAAACCTCTTGCAGAAAACCATGTTGATCCACTGTATCAATGATATCATGGTAATTGGTCAAGATGAACAAGAAGTGGCTAGAGTATTAGAGGCCTTGTTAAGACACATATGCTTCAGAGGACAGAAGATAAACCCCAGAAAGGCTCAGGGACATTTTCCATCAGTATAATTTTAGCGGTCCAGTGGTCTTGGACATTCCAGAACATCCCATATAAAGTAAAAAACAAACTGTTGCATCTTGTACCTTCCAACACAAAAACAGAAGCACAAGGCTTGGTAGGTCTCTTCAGGTTCTGATGGCAGCATATTCAACAATTGGGAATACTGTGTTGACCCATATGCCAAGAGATATGGAAGCTTCAAGTGGGGCCCCAAACAGGAAAGGGCTCTATAGCCAGGCCAGGCTATGATGAAAGCAGCCTTGCCACTTGGAACAGATGACCAGGCTCACCCTATAGTATTATAAGTATCAGTGTGGGAAAAGATACCATGTGGAATTTATGAAAGCCTCAAAGAGATATTCACAATACAGATTTCTAGGGCAAGGCCAATGCTATTTATAGCAGAGACTTCAATATCTTTTACCGAACAGCTCCATGTGTGCTACTGAGCCCATGTAGAGGTAGAGCACTTGACCATGGGGTACCAAATGACCTTACAGCCCCAACTGCCCATCATTAGCTAGGTTCTCTTATCAGACTCACCAAGTTATAAAGCCAGGTGGGTCCAGCAACTATCCATTTTAAAATGAAAGTGTTGAAACAAGAATTGAGGCCAGGCATGGTGGCTCATACCTGTAATGCCAGTACTTTGGGAGGCTGAGACAGGATTGCTTGAGCCTAGGAGTTTAAGACTAGCCTGGGCAATACAATGAAACCCTGTCTCTACAAAAAAAAAAAAAAAAAAAAAAAAAATAGGCAGCCATGGTGGCACATACCTGTAGTACCCAGCTACTTGGGAGGCTGAGGTGGGAGAACTGCTTGAGCCTGGGATTTCAAGGCTGAGGTGAGCTGTGATGGTGCCACCACACACTAGCCTGAGTGACACAGCAATACTCTGTCTCAACAACAACAACAACAAAGAATCGAGTATGAGTCATCTGTTAGCTAGCTGAAGACCCACACTTAATCTCTCACTCTTACTTAGTGCCTCTCCATCAAATCACACCATATGACCAGCTGACAGAAGAGGAAAAATCATGAGATTGGTTCACTAGTGTTTTAGCTGTCAGCTATTCTAGGTTCTGCTTCAGCTACAGAGACTCACTTTGCCCAGGGTTGCATTCCTTCTTGGGGTTGCTCATATAGAATGGGTGATTTATAAAAATGTGTAAAGACTTGGCTCTCTTGACCCGAGTCAGGACAACTCTGAAGGAGTATTTTAGCTCCAGAGCAACTTTTGGAGTAGGCTGAGGCTGTCATTGGTCCTGCCACACAACTCGACTTCTCTCTCTACTCAAACCTATTTCCTTTCTGTCCCTTTTACAGAGACTGTCCCTAAGGGAACTCTTTAGTAAACATGCAGCAAACTAAACTGAGTGTTAGAATCAGCTTCTGGAGGAACCCAGCCTATGACAATATTTTCTACTCAATTTGAATTTTTGTTTCATATTTGTTAGTCTGTTTTTTTTTTTTTTTTCCAAAATTATTTTTGGGTAATTTCATGTCTTTGTTTTCTTATTCTCTAGAGTAGACACATTAAGGATTGAAAGACATCGCTGGCCATTTACCTAGTTTTCTTCTTATATAAAATACTTTGTATCCTCTATGGTATTCTTAACTGTGTTTGAATATTCCCAGTGATATCCACATTAGATAGTAATGCACAGCTCTAACATTTACAAAATCTTCTCTTATGGTGAGCTGAAATCTACCTCCTGTGTCTTCTACCCATTTACCTTTGTTTGGTTTATTAATCCATTTCTATATGACAGTTTCAAATAAATTAAAGTATCTAGCACGTCCTCTGCTGAATTTTCATGAGGCTAAATAAATCCAATTTTCTCAACCATTCCTCATATGTTTCAACCTCTCATCATCATAATTCAACCTCTTCTGTAAACTTTGTAAATTACACATCCTTTAGCATAGCAACAACTCGGAATTTTTTTTAACTGTTCTGACATCCCCCTTATGAAAAAGGGATCTTGTCCAGAGTACATATTGAAACAAATAAACCAAATGACGTACATTGACTGGAAAGAATAAAGTTATTCTTTCAAGTGCTAATTTACTTAAAAGTATCCGAACCTTTTGGTTTAATTTTCTACCTCCTCAAATATAATGATTTGCCTGTAAATGTTATGGTGGGAATTCTGGTCCCTTTGTAGGACTAATTTGATTTATTAATGGTATCATTACTCTGTGAAATAATTTGACAAATCAGGGGTAATTCAATTTTTCATTCTTTTAGTTAAAAGTGAGTGACTGTTATTCTGAGTGGCATTACTAATGACACTGTGGGATTTAGCATTCTGTGCTCTGCTTCAAGGACAGCAAAAGGATAATATGACTGACATTTTATGCAAATGACATGAATCAATACATCTCTTGTATACGGCTCATTGAAAATTATAATTGTGTATTTAAAAATGTATACAAGTCACATGTTATATTGGCAGCATGTGTTTTGTGGATCAGGTAACACATGACAAGAAACAAACATCCTTACATTGCTAAGGAAATGAGACCTCTGGCTATGTTAAAACATATTGTTTTCCAAGAATGAAAAGTATCCACTTCAGTGAGAAGTTTTAATTGTTCAATTGCACATTTAACTGAGTATCAGAGAGGGCTGCAGTCCACATCCTTTGATTACTTAGATGATGATTTGATTTGGAAAGCACAATGATATGAGGTTTATGTCATTAGGAAGAAAAACTCATTAAATTAATTCCTAGTTTCTAATTTACTGTAGAGAATGATTAATGTTGAAAAGATTAGTTGGGAAGAAGATTGATGAGTTTAGTTTTCTCATGGAACACTAAGGTTGTAAAAAAAAAAGTCAACTGATTTATCATTTTTATATTGTGTATACTTCCTACTTTAACGAAGAAGTTGACATTTGGTTCACTAAGATAACCAACTTTCCTAGAGATTCTATCTTTGGTAAGGAAGTTGAACAGCATAATTGATGAAAGCAAAGGCTTTAGTTAGGGTCAGGCATAAGTTTAAATCCCAATTCTTGTTATATATTGGCTATGTGACCTTAGGCTAGTTTTATTTTACTTTTATTAGCCATTTTTCATGTATTAAATGAGAATGGCAGTAATAAGCACATCATAAAATCATAAGCTTTAAATGAGATAGTACAGAAACACTGTAAATGTTCTCAAATAGTAGCTACTCTTGTTATATAATACTTTGGAATGGAATAAGATTCAGGAACTTTGGGGCAATTAATGGTCTTTGAATATAAGAGAAAAATGATTAACACAGATGTTTATTAATACTTGAAGAGTAGTGAGAGAAAAAAAAATCCAGCTATTCTGAATCCAAACGCCATTTTTTCTCCCACTTCTTGACACAGCACAGTAGAGTATCTTGTGAAGAGAAGATGTTTGATCACTCTTAAAGAGAAAAATGCAGGACATTTTTCTTTGAGGCTTCAGGGAGAAGACCTGTACATAGACTGCACTGTAAATATTTGACATGAAGTAATCTCAAAATGGAAAGGAAAGGAAATGAATATTAAGTTTTTACTATGTACTAAACTCTGTAATAAGTATTCGTTCAAAAGTCAGTATTTCCATTATCATTTTCATCATTATCCTAAAAGCAATGACAGTTGCCATTCATTAAACACACATTATATTTCAAGTACTTGAATTCAATTTAATCCCTACAATGACCCCATAAGGTACATATACAGGTTGAGCACCCCTAATTTAAACATCCAAACTCTAAAAGGCTCCAAAATCCAAAACTTTTTGAGTGCAGACATGACACCACAAGTAGAAAATTCCACGCCTGATCTTATGTGACAGGTCACAGTGATGCACAAAATTATTTAAAATATTGTATAAAATTACCTTCAGGTTATGCATATAATGTATTTATTAAATATAAATAAATTCTGTGTTTACATTTGGGTCCCATCTCTAAGATATCTCATTATGCATATGCAAAAATTTGAAAAAAATTCAAAATCCGAAACACTTCTTATCCCAAGCATTTTGGGATGAGTTATGCTCAACCTGTATCTGTCGATGAAGAAAGCAAGGCTTAGAAAGTTGAAGGAACTTGCCCTGAATCATAGTGTCGATGAATATTGGCACCAGAATTGGAACAACAAAGACCAAAAGAAGAATAATTTTGTTTTGGATTGCTTTACATTGGTTTACATCAATACAACACAAAGGTGTGACTTTTGGATAGTACTGCAGAGGCCACAAGGAGGGATTGGGTAAGCCCCTAGCTCTCCCAGTAGACATCAGGACCACCTTCATAATTTCACAGACTCCTTGTCTGTTAGACATCACTCAGCAAAAACATAGGTCTTCTGCCATGAAGGCCTGCACATAAAACTTTGTTGCTATAGCCTTTCGTTAACACCAAGTTTGTTCTAATCAGTGCTACATCTTCAGCTGCTTTCCAGATGCTACCAGTCTACTGGGCACTCTGGAATTAATAAAGAGCTTGTTAGCTAGTCAAGTTCTTTGCCTCAAAAAGCATGGCTGGACAGCACTTATATGTGTAGCGTAAGTTATGCCTTATGATGCTCTTAGGTACCTGTTCCTCAAATGGTAGTTCTATTTTATAGCTGTCTTTGAATTTTTTCCTCTTAATATACATACATCCAAGCTTTACTACCAATGAGGAGCTTCAGGCTCACATGGAGTTTCTTTGATTGGGCCTCGGAATCTCTTTCTAGAACCCATAGATCCAGGATGCAGCCTATAACTAAAAATAATAGGCTGTTTCCTCCTTCCCATGTTGTCCCTTAAGCGAATTATAGCATTTTCGCTGCTGTGAAATAAATATAAAAAATAAAATATTGGTGTCATAACCAAAGAGCAACATTTGATACATTTTAGGTACCAGTTAAATTTACAAATACAGTCTCCAAAGCCACTTGGACTCTGGCCTGGACTTTCAGTATATAGCTCTTGTATTAAATTTAGAATGCTTCTATTCAAAATCAAGAATAATCAGAGGCACCAAGAGGTACACAGCAGTCTCACAGGGGAAGTTCTGTTGAAAGAAAACAATATATTACAGCAATAGTATCTTTTTTGAAGTATAAAAAAATGGCCTAAAGCACCTTAACTGGTTTCTTATCTGAGGCTCTGAGGTCTCAATAGTGAAAGCTATTTCATTGTAGGGGATAAAAAGAAAACATCCCAGAAGCTCTAGTGAGTTAAAAGGAAAGGTCATTGACTGAGACAATCAAGGTGAATGATGCTCATATGATGCTGAAGGCCCAGATTGAGGACCAGAGGGACCCAAGGTTTACTGACTTCAAGACAAACCTAATAGCTTAGCAGTGAGCTGGAAGGTCAGTTGCGACACGTAATAAATCAGACCCAATTAGTTCACAGTGCATGATTGTGAAATTGAGGAAGAGAAAGATCTGTTTGCCAATGGCTTCCCTGGAAGGAATTTAAGTTGAAATTTGCATCACAACATTCTCAGAGATCTCTCTCTAAACCTTTATTACACAGGCTCACTTATGAGATGTGACTGGAATATTTAAAGACTGCAATAGGTTCCTTGGGAAGAAACTGTTTTGTTGGAAAAGGCAGAAGTAGAGAGGTTCAAGCTAGATTCACAATGGACATGTTTATGGAAAATATTGAAAAGATATATGATCATAGAATTTTTTTAACTTGAAGGGACTTTAAATTAAATAGCCCACCTTGTGCAGTTAAGGTCATTATAACCCACAAAAGATTATTCCAAATCACAGGTTGAAAGCTTGGATTGAAACTTAAGTCTTTATTCTAAGCAATATTCTTTTCCAGAACATGATCTTACCAGCCAAGGAAATGTCAAAGGAAATAGAAAAAAAGGGTGTTGTAAAGAGAGATAGTCAAGGCTCACCGAACATGCTGAAACTTTTTCCCTGTGGTCAGTTACTGGTTTTGCTATCATATTGCTTTAACAAATATTAATTTCAAACCAGGAACTTTCTTACTTAATCCTTACAATTTTCTCGTGAGGTACGGATTATTCTGTTTTTGAATGACAAACTGAGGGTCTAAGAGATTAAATAACTTTGCTCAAGAAGGTAAGCTAATTTCTAAGTCAGATTCCAGCCCCCATATATTTTGATAACTAAGTACAGTGTACCTTTCCTGAATATTTGAAAGTTAAGTTTTGTGAGTAGGTACAACCTGGCTCCAGCACACTGCTGCCACAGTCAGTTCAGTCAGTTTCATAGGGAACTCTAGAGTTGATATATTGATTCAGAGACTTATAAATTGAGGCAAGGGTTTTGGGCATTTATTACCTGGCATTTATCAGCCACTAGGTGTCAGCTATCACCTTTGACCAAGGTCGATTCTGAGGAACATTAATACATGAAAACGATACTTTGTATTTGCATGATTATTGAACCATTTTCAGTAATTAAAACTAAACCAGGAGGCTGATGACTTATAAGTGTATAAGAAAGAAAATATGGATTACTAAACTAAATGGTTAAATGAGGACTTTAGCAGAAATTGCTTCAGATTGTTCAAATGTGAAGTGACTTTTAAAAAACCTGCTTGTGGCCCTCCTTTGGATTAACATAGACACTTCTTAAATGCATGTTGGCTTTGACGACATCCTTCTGACTTTGGAGGAAAAACGTCTTATAAAAAAGGTGAGCTTATTTGGGTTTATCATCTCAATTTTAACAAACATTTAATTGGAAAATAAAAATTGTATATATTCAAGGTGTACAATGTAATGATTTGTTGCACATATACATTGTATACTGATTACCACAGTCAAATCAACACATTCATCATGACCTATAGTTACCTTTTGTGTGTTTGCGTGTGTCTGTGTGTATGGTGAGGACCCTCACAATCTGCTCTCTTACCAAATTTCAAGTAAACAACAAAGAATTATTAACTACAGTCACCATGATGTACATTATGCCAGAATTTATTCATCTTATAACTGAAAGTTTGCCTCCTTTAACTAATGTCTCACCATTTCCCCAGTTCCCTAGTCCTTAGCAACCACGATTCAACTTTCTGCTTCTGTGAGTTCAACTCTTTTAGATCCCACATATAAGTGAGACCATATAGTTTTTTTAAAAATACATCCAGTTTATTTCACTTAGCACAATGTCCTTCAGCTTCATCCATGTTGTCACGGATGCCAGGATTTCTTGCTTTTTATGGCTAATTATTCTGTCATATATATATATACGATGTGTGGAAGACACACATCACACACACACACACACACACATACTTCCTTTACCATTCACCTATCAATGGACACTTAAGTTGTTTCTATATCTTGGCTACTGTGGATAATGCTGCAATGAAAACAGGAGTACAATTATCTCTCTGAGATACTGATTTTATTTACTTTTGATATATACACCAAAATGGGTTTGCTGGATTGTATGGTAGTTCTATTTTTAATATTTTGAGAAACCTCTATAGCCTTTTCTGTAATAGTGGTGTCAATTCACATCCCCATCAAGAGTTTAAAAGGGTTCCCTCTTCTCAATATCCTTGCAAACACTTGCAAATTGCTTGTCTTTTTGATAACAGCCCCATCCTAATGGGTGTAAGGTGATATATCATTGTGTTTTTAACTTGCATTTCTTTATGATTAATGATGTTGAGCACCTTTACATATACCTGTTGGCCATTTGTATGTCTTCTTCAGAAAAATTTCTACAGATTCAATGGAATCTCTATTAAAATTCCAATGGCATTTTTCACAGAAATAAAAAAAAAAAATCCTAAAATGTATACGAAACCACAAAATACCTTAAATAACCAAAGCAATATTGAAAATAAGCTGGAGACATCATACTCCCAGATTTCAAATTATATTACAAAGCTGAGGTAATCAAAACAGTCTGTTACTGGCATAAACACAGACACATAAACAGATGGAATAGAGAGTCCCAAAATCAATTCATGCATTTACGTCCAATTTATTTTATTTTATTTTTTGAGACACAGTCTCACTCTGTGGCCCAGACTGGAGTGTAGTGGTGCGATCTCAGCTCACTGTAATCTCTGCCTCCCAGGTTCAAATGATTCTTGTGCCTCAGCCCCCAAGTAGCTGGGACTACAGGCACACACTACCATGCCTGGCTCATTTTTGTATTTTTAGTAGAGATGGGGTTTCACTGTGTTGGCCAGGTTGGTCTTGAACTCCTGATCTCAAGTGATCCACCTGTCTCGGCCTCCCAAAGTGTTGGGATTACAGGTGTGAGCCATGGTGCCCAGTAAGTCAATTGATTTTTGATAAAGGTGCCAAGAACTTACAACATAGAAAAGATAGTTTCTTCAAAAAATGGTGCTGGGAAAACTGGATAGCCACATAAGAGTGTAACTGGACCCTTGTCTTATACCATACAAAAATTAACTCACAATGGATTAAAGACTTAAATGTAAGATCAAAAACTATAAAATTTCTAGAAGAAAACACAGGAAAAGAAAGTTCCTTAATGTTAGTTTCAGCAGATTTCTCAGATATGACACTAAAAGCACAAGCAACAAAAAGCAAAAATAAATAAATGGGACTACATTCAACCAAAAATCTTGTACACAGCAAAAGAAGCAACAACATAGAAAATCAGCTTCTGGAGCAGGGGTAAATATTTGCAAGCCCTATATTTGATATGGAGTTAATATACAAAATATATAAGGAACTCACATAACTCAATAGCAAAATATAAACCCAAATAACCTGGTGAAAAAAGGAGCAATGTACCAGTCCTGCCAATTGTCTGTGGATCCTCAGATGAGAAATTGGAATGCTTATGTCTGAATACAGAAAAAAGGTATAAATGATTCAAATATATAAAACAATTATCAAGAATGTAAGGCATGATAAACATTACTTTGAAGTTAAAGCTGCTAGCAATGTAGAATGTAAATAATTCTATAATAAATACCATTTTAAGCAAACATTACTGATACCATTATTTAAGATAAATTATTAGAAGTAGAGGTACCTTTCTGGAAATGAGTAGTGTAGCTTGGGTAACGAATAAAAATCACAGAAAACGTGTTCGAAAATTTTGACTGTGAGACGAGAGACAATATAACAGACCCAAGATCATATTGAATAAACAAGGGCATTGCAAGATCAGGGCTGAGATGCTTGTGCATATTAGTTGAAGCAGAAGTATCAAGAAGAAAACTAGGAGTGGGCTTCTCTATGAATTTTGCTAGTGGGAATGCTGAGGTTCTTGTATTTCATGTACGGATCTGGCTTATTATTGTGACAATCTCTGTCCTCAAACAAGCTTTATATTATAGAGGTAGTAAAAGGGTAATAAATGATATGATGCTATCTCATTTTTTCAGAGAAATTCCAAATGGCCATTATATTTATAAGCAGTTCAAGGTTATCAGTGAGGATAAACTGAGGGCGGATAGGTAATATGGAGAACAGACTGAATAAAAATGCCAAAGTGTTTGAATCTTTGTATTTCAAAAGTGCATTTCTCAGATTACAAAAATAATGCAGTTATTGAATATTTTGCAAAAAGTATAGATAAAAATGATCCATGATCTCACAAGCTTCTATGCTTATACTTATACATAACAATTTTACATGTTAATATGGAAATATGCAACTAGAGAGCTAACAGCTCAGATAATTACTTTGTTACACTAAAAGTTTGCAGAATAAAGTTATTAACACCTTTCTGTTGGTCTCTATGCCTTAAGATTCTTACAAAATTAGAGGAGGTATTATTCTCGCCTCTCAGTTAAGAACTTATTAATGTAAAATCTTTTGTCATGGGTGTGTTGATATGTAGTTAAATAATATTTTTAAAAAGAGCTTATAACAGATGCATGCTCAAAGTGAATAGTTTCCCTCAGTAGTATCCTCTTATTCAGAATCACCTACTATTTTGAAATTTGAGGCTAACATCTGTGGATATAGAAAAGTAATTGATGTAGAGTTACCCAAAGCCAAACATAGGTAAGAAGTTTCTCTGACCCATTTTCTCATTCTTTAATCTTTCTAGAGGTAATCTTTCTATGCTCTATTTTCCTAAAATGTGATATACACACATAAAATGGTATAAAATTTTATTCAATCAATATATATTGAGCACTTAAATTATGGTTATAAGGTTTTTTTTTTATTTTATGGCGTCTTCGCATTTTGCAACAGATGAGGGTTCTCCTTTTTACTTGACCACCAGGAAGCTCAGAAACAAATATGTACCTTTAGTATATAGAAGACATAATGGCTTACACTTTGGATTTAATCCTATCCTGTCTTTATTTACCTATTTTTATTTTCTTTTACCTCATTTCTTTGTGTATTTAAACTCATTATATGTAAGACTGCCAGACATTAAAGCTGAAAACCTAATAGCTTAATGCAGTAATGGTTTATTTCTTGCTTGTATACATTAGGGGTCGGTGTAGGGCTCTACTCCATATGTCACTTGGTGATTCGAGTTAGTTTTACCATCTGTAGCTGCACTGTCTAGAACATACAGTTTCTTTGGTCATTAAAGCAAGAGCAGAGAGCTTGGAAAGATACACATGGTATTTTCACTGTTTCAGCTAGAAAGTGGCATACTTCTGTTTACTTTTCCATGTTTCATTGACCAGACTAAGCCCCACATAATAGCAATGGAGTCAGAAAGTCTAAGTATACAAATGGAATACTTGGTGAGTATGCTATCTGCCTCAGTGTGTTTTTAATAGGTTTTTGAGAAGTATTTGTATAATGAGGTAGAGTATAAATAGAGACATTTTTATAGGCCAAAATGACAAAATTTCAGCAGTTTCATGTAGTTCAGCCTAATAAATAAATGCATAATGTAATGCTAACTTTATGACTTAACACCCTCCTCGTTCTCAGAAAAGGACCGCCTATGATCAGGGACAAGCCTACATACAAAGAAGGGGGCAAATCAGTGGGAGAAGTGCTATAGAAATATGTGCAAAGTATGATGATATTAGAGAAGAAAGTGACTACTTATATAAAGAACTTGTTAAGGAAGTGATCATCGTCGGGAAGAGAAAGCAAGTAACTTCTAGACAGAGGAAGTGACACGTAAAGAGGCAGAAAAATTAATGAAAATGTTATGTTTAGAAAAGCTCAGGAACATAGGAGAAGTAAAAGAAAGGTTAGCTTAAAATGAGGTTATAAACATATATAGGG
Organism: Piliocolobus tephrosceles; assembly: GCF_002776525.5. NCBI lineage: Eukaryota > Metazoa > Chordata > Mammalia > Primates > Cercopithecidae > Piliocolobus > Piliocolobus tephrosceles. Next base: position 34,861,446 of record NC_045447.1, on the reverse strand, counting down.
TCAGACTAGAGACAACATTGTATGTCGTTCTAAGGAATTTTGACATTTTACTGAAAGCCTGGCGTGATAGGATCAACTCTGCCTTCTGGGGATGAGAAAGGAATTATCCTGTAGGAAATACTTGATGTTCTAAGAAAGAGAGCTTTTTAGATACTATTGTGTTCCTTTTACAATGTGGAGAGATCCTTTAAACTTCACATGTAAAATCTCCCATCCCATTGGAGTCAAATATTGTAACAATCTAGCAAAAAAAGATTTATAGGTTTGGAACAAACCAGGTCTCTAACATTGAGGGGAAAAATAGCTGGAGTGAAAATATTTATCAGGGTTCTAGCTTGTCACCTGAACTGGATCACTGACATCTTTTGAGGTTCTTGGTATATTCAAAACAAAATACTCTTTTTGGAATCTTAAGAGTTAGATAGGACCTTGTGGGTTTCAAGGTCTAAACTTCTTTTCTACATGAGAATTTTCTTAACATTTAATAAACTTGAAAGTGGTCATTGAGTCTCGTTCTTGAATAGGCCCTTGAGCATCCAATTTAGTGTCAAGACAGATTGTTCCATTAAAAGAAGGGAAAGTGTTTTGCTGTTGTTTACCATTATGAAGAACAATACTTGAGAAATGGAAGAAAAAAAAGTCTGGCTAGCAACCTCATATAAAGTCTTTGCAATTTTAAGCTAAAATACCTGTAAGATATATGACTCACAATAGTGGGGAAAATGTTATTTAAAACAATAATAAACAATAACTACTTCCACTTTCTAAGACCTTAGTGCATTTGGGAGGTAGTTTATATCAGTGTGAAAGCAAATCTTTGCTGACATCTTCTATGAAGAAATTTAATAGAAAGAATATTTCAAAGTCTTTGCCAGTTCTTCAGGCTTGTGTTTGAACTGAGACACTAATGAATCTTTGGATACGTGGGTGCTGGAGATGCAGAAACAGGAAGGGCTAACTATTGTGCATGATTAAGTGAAGGAGATCATTTGAAGGGGGAAATCTGAAAATGAGAAACCTTAGCCCTTCATTAAGGTCTGCAACACAGGCAAACCCTCATGTGACTGATGATTTAGGGCTTTTCAGTCAAATTCTATTAGCCCTATAAAAATGTGAAAATTCTTTTTGGTATCTGGCAAGAGTTTTTGTTATTATTAGTGCTGATGTCAACTAAATTTTTATTATACTTTAAGTTCTAGGGTACATATGCACAACATGTAGGTTTGTTACATATGTATACATGTGCCATATTGGTGTGCTGCACCCATTAATTCATCATTTACATTTGGTATATCTCCTAATGCTATCCCTCCCCACTCCCTCCACTCCATGACAGGCCCTAGTGTGTGATGTTCCCCTTCCTGTATCCAAGTGTTCTCATTGTTCAATTCCCACCTATGAGTGAGAACATGCGGTGTTTGGTTTTTTGTCCTTGCGATACTTTGCTGAGAATGATGGTTTCCAGCTGCATCCATGTCTCTACAAAGGACATGAACTCATCCTTTTCTTATGGCTGCATAGTATTCCCTGGTGTATATGGGCTACGTTTTCTTAATCCAGGCCCTCACTGATGGACAATTGGGTTGGTTCCAAGTCTTTGCTATTGTGAATAGTGCCACAATAAACATACGTGTTCATGTGTCTTTACAGCAGCATGATTTATAATCCTTTGGGTATATACCCAGTAATGGGATGGCTGGGTCAAATGGTACTTCTAGTTCTAGATCCTTGAGGAATTACCACACTGTCTTCCACCATGGTTGAACTAGTTTACAGTCCCACCAACAGTGTAAAAGTGTTCCTATTTCTCCACATCCTCTCCAGCACCTGTTGTTTCCTGACTTTTTAATGATTGCCATTCTAACCGCTGTGAGATGGCATTTCATTATGGTTTTGATTTGCATTTCTCTGATGGCCAGTGATGATGAGTATTTTTTCAATGTGTCCATTGGCTGCACAAATATCTTCTTTTGAGAAGTGTCTGTTCATGTCCTTTGCCCACTTTTTGATGGGGTTGTTTGTTTTTTCTTATAAACTTGATTAAGTTCTTTGTAGATTCTGGATATTAGCCCTTTGTCAGATGGATAGATTGCAAAAATGTTCTCCCATTATGTAGGTTGCCTGTTCACTCTGATGGTAGTTTCTTTTGCTGTGCAGAAGCTCTTTAGTATAATTAGATCCCATTTGTCTATTTTGACTTTTGTTGCCATTGCTTTTGTGTTTTAGACATGAAGTCTTTGCCCATGCCTATGTCCTGAATGGTATTGCCTAGGTTTTCTTCTAGGGTTTGTATGGTTCTAGGTCTAACATTTAAGTCTCTAATCCATCTTGAATTAATTTTGTATAAGATATAAGGAAGAGATCCAGTTTCCGCTTTCTACATATGGCTAGCCAGTTTTCCCAGCACCATTTATTAAACAGGGAATCCTTTCCCCATTTGTTGTTTTTGTCAGGTTTGTCAAAGATCAGATGGTTGTAGATGTGTGGTATTACTTCTGAGGGCTCTGTTCTATTCCATTGGTCTATAAACTGCATCGACTAATGAGCAAAATTACCAGCTAACGTCATAATGACAGGATCAAATTCACAAATAACAATATTAACCTTAAATATTAATGGGCTAAATGCTCCAATTAAAAGACACAGACTGGTTAATCGGATAAAGAGTCAAGACCCATCACTGTGCTGTATTCAGGAGACCCATCTCACGTGCAGAGACATACATAGGCTCAAAATAAAGGGATGGAGGAAGATATACCAAGCAAATGGAAAACATAAAAAGGCAGGGGTCGCAATCTTAGTCTCTAATAAAACAGACTTTAAATCAACAAAGATCAAAAGAGACAAAGAAGTCCATTACATGATAGTAAAGGGATCAATTCAACAAGAAGGGCTAACTATCCTAAATATATATGCACCCAATACAGGAGCACCCAGATTCATAAAGTCCTTAGAGACCTACAAAGAGACTTAGACTCCCACACAATAATAATGGGAGACTTTAACACCCCACTGCCAACATTAGACAGATCGACGAAACAGAAAGTTAACAAGGATATCCAGGAATTGAATTGAACTCAGCTCTGCACCAAGTGGACCTAATAGACATCTCCACCCCAAATCAACAGAATATACATTCTTCTCAGCACCACATTGCACTTATTCCAAAATTGACCACATAGTTGGAAGTAAAGCACTCCTCAGCAAATGTAAAAGAACAGAAATTATAACAAACTGTCTCTCAGACCACAGTGCAATCAAACTAGAACTCAGGATTAAGAAACTCACTCAAAGTCGCTTAACTACATGGAAACTGAACAACCTGCTCCTAAATGACTACTGGGTATATAATGAATTGAAGACAGAAATAAAAATGTTCTTTGAAATCAATGAGAACAAAGATACAACATACTAGAATCTCTGGGACACATTTAAAGCAGTGTGTAGAGGGAAATTTATAGCACTAAATGCCCAGAAGGAAAAGCAGGAAAGACCTAAAATTGACACCCTAACATCACAATTAAAAGAACTAGAGAAGCAAGAGCAAACACATTCAAAAGCTACAAGAAGGCAAGAAATAACTAAGATCAGAGCAGAACTGAAGGAGATAGAGACACAAAAACCCCTTCAAAAAAATCAATGGATCCAGGAGCTGCTTTTTTGAAAAGATCAACAAAATTGATAGACCGCTAGCAAGACTAATAAAAAAGAAAAGAGAGAAGAATAAAATAGACACAATACAAAATGATAAAGGAGATATAACCACCGATCCCACAGAAATACAAACTACCATCAGAGAATACTATAAACACCTCTACACAAATAAACTAGAAAATCTAGAAGAAATGGATACATTCTTGGAGACATACACCCTCCCAAGACTAAACCAGCAAGAAGTTGAATCCCTGAATAGACCTATAACAGGCTCTGAAATTGAGGCAATAATTAATAGCCTACTAACCAAAAAAAGTCCAGACCAGATGGATTCACAGCCGAATTCTACCAGAGGTACAAGGAGGAGCTGGTACCATTCCTTCTGAAACTATTCCAATCAATAGAAAAAGAGGGAATCCTCCCTAATTCATTTTATGAGGCCAGCATCATCCTGATACCAAAGCCTGGCAGAGACACAACAAAAAAGAGAATTTTAGACCAATATCCCTGATGAACATCGAAGCAAAAATTCTCAATAAAATAATAGCAAACCGAATCCAACAGCACATCAAAAAGCTTATCCACCATGATCAAGTGGGCTCCATCCCTGGGATGCAAGGCTGGTTCCACATTTGCAAATCAATAAATGTAATCCAGCATATAAACAGAACCAAAGACAAAAACCACATGATTATCTCAATAGATGCAGAAAGGGCCTTTGACAAAATTCAACAGCCCTTCATGCTAAAAACCCTCAATAAATTAGGTGTTGATAAAACATATCTCAAAATAATAAGAGCTATTTATGACAAACCCAGAGCCAATATCATACTGAATGGGCAAAAACTGGAAGCATTCTCTTTGAAAACTGGCACAAGATGGGGATGCCCTCTCTCACCACTCCTATTCAACATAGTGTTGGAAGTTCTGGCCAGGGGAACAGGCAGGAGAAATAAATAAAGGGTATTCAATTAGGAAAAGAAGAACTCAAATTGTCCCTGTTTGCAGATGATATGATTGTCTATTTTAAAAACCCCATCGTCTCAGTCCAAAATCTCCTTAAGCTGATGAGCAACTTCAGCAAAGTCTCAGGCTATAAAATCAATGTGCAAAAATCACAAGCATTCTTATACACCAATAACAGACAAACAGAGAGCCAAATCATGAGTGAACTCCCATTCACAAGTGCTTCAAAGAGAATAAAATACCTAGGAATCCAACTTACAGGGGATTTCAAAGACCTCTTCAAGGAGAACTACAAACCACTGCTCACTGAAATAAAAGAGGACACAAACAAATGGAAGAACATTCCATGCTCATGGAATCAATATTGTGAAAAAGGCCATGCTGCCCAAGGTAATTTAGATTCAATGCCATCCCCATTAAGCTACCAATGACTTTCTTCACAGAATTGGAAAAAACTACTTTAAAGTTCATACGGAACCAAAAAAGAGCCCACATTGTCAAGACAATCCTAAGCCAAAAGAACAAAGCTGGAGGCATCATGCTACCTGACTTCAAATTATACTACAAGGCTCCAGTAACCAAAACAGCATGGTACTGGTACCAAAACAGAGATGTCAGCTAAATTAACCTAATATTTGAGATTGAAATAATAACTTATCCAAAATCAAATTTATGAGGCATAGGATTCCTAAATTACTGTTGACTCTCTCTTGAGGTTCAAAGTGGCATTGGGGAACAGGGCTTTTTCCATTCCAGGAGAATCATCAACATTGTTGTAGGAAAGACGTTTACTGTAATACAAATGGTTGTTTCTTTTACAACATGCATTCTCAACACAGGTGGTAGGACCCATCAAGAGGATGACAATTTGCACATGGGGAAGGAAATAAAAATTTAACTTTTATGTGTAGAGCACAGATTACATACAGTACATAATATGTACTATTATGACATACTATATATATAGTATTAAAATTTCATGGGGAAATGATCAGAAAAAAATCTAAAAAGTCTCCTTAAGGCTCCTTACTGTTTTACATTTACATACACTAGGGTATGTATAGTGTCTCATGATGTTGTGCAACATGGTGGCCCTGGGTGGAATGGGCGATCTGTAAGTTTCCTGCTTCCCTTGAATTGGATAATGTTATATATCACCTCTCTATGGCATGTCTGTTTCCTTCAGTGACACCTAAATAGCGACTGTACTCTTTTCCTTATTCCTTTAAAAGAAATACAAAAAAAATCCATCAGACTCCTTCAGTCTGCTCCTTGATTCATAGACACAAGGGCTCAGCATTGAATAAAAATTAAAATACATTATTTTCTTCATGAAGCCCTTCCTAGTCTTCTTAATCAGAAGTGAGTTCTCCCATCTCAACCACCTAGCAATTACTTTTAGACCTCAAAAATTCTACCTCTTGTTATATATGTTTCTTAGCTTTCTTGCAATGGCCTAAACTTCCTAGTGTCAGAAATCATCTATTATTCATTTATGAATAGCCTCTGCCATGTTTTATACAATGCCTTAACACCGTAATGATCTACTTCATATAAATTTGGAGGTGGGGTTGAGAAGAAGAGGGGTTGGGAGTAAATCTTTAAATACAAATTTTAAGACTACTCAAATTTGAGAGGAATAATGACTCATGAAAAGATTCTATTAAAATGTAATCATTCTGTTAGGGAAAAAATAACGTATGTTCATTCATAATAAAACTAATTCAAGTTCATTTTAGTCATAAATTATAAAAGGAAGAATAAAATTTAAAAGTGAGACAGGTCAACACACATATATGTATATTTCTTCCAAGAGAATCAGAAAGCTACACAGGGAGACATGGATAGTGTTGTCTGAGCAGGCCTTCACATGGCACTTGGGCAACTGCAAGGGGAATGGAGCTCAGCTCTGGGCTGTGCCATATTGGCCAATCTTTAGTCTGTATTACTTTGATCTGCCTCTAATACCTATCATATTTCAGTTCTGTTTCCCTCTACCTTGCTTCCACAAAAGTTTGTAATCTTTAGAAATCAGTTCTCATTTATTTTCAATTTAATTCATTTAAAAATACTAATGGAGTACCTTACGTATTTCAGGTGATATATGAGGCATGAGGAGTTGCATAGAAGTATAAGACATATTCTCTGCTTTCAGGAGGACTTTATGGAAGAAATGGCTTTTAAGTTGGCTTTGAAGAACAAGTGGGATAGTTAGAAACGGAGAGGAAAGACATTTCAGGTCAGGTAGCAGCATGTGAAAGAGCATGGATTCAGAGACTTGAATGTTCAGAATACTAAATTGACAGTATATGTGAACCATAGGGCAAGTGGGAGGAGAAGTAGTATTTGTAACAATTCAGGTAGGACTTACTCTCTGCTGGCAGCCTGATAAAAACCTGCCTTTTCAAGTTCTTCATTTCTAGTGAATCTGTCTCCTCTGCTCTAATCCTGAACATGGCCTGTTTCTTAATCCTAATTAAGTGGCATTTGGTATCTCAGGGGAGAAAAGTCATCTCTTTTGTACTAACTAATAATTACTATAGTTAATTAGCTTATATTATAAAGATAACACACACCTAATTACATCCAATATAGCATACACTCAATTAATTATTGAAACAAATATTTGGGGGCATATACTCTGCATCAGAAATAGTGTAATCATTAAGCCTGTAGACTTAAGAATTGAACAAATTATTTACCAATTGTAACTCTCACTTCTTCTACTTTTAAAATGAGAAGAACTCTGTCTTACCAGATAGCTTTTGAAAACTGAGATAAATCCTTTAAATCATTTGTCTTGGTTGCTTTCATTTGCCATCTCCTCTCTCGACTCTGTCCCATTCAATCTTTGTCCTTCTTCAAACTACTCTGTGCCTCAAGACTGATCCCTACCCACTTTATGGCATTAGATTCAATCCTCTTCTGTCTCATGGCCTTTACTCCACAATGCCAGTTTTCACTGGGCCACAGAATCACTATTCTGCCGCTTGTCCTACAGGCTTAAGTGTCAGAATTAATGGCTTTCACTCCTTTGTAGCTCCTGGGAACTTCAGTATCTATTTTTGGTTTTCTTATCTTTGCCCAGTTCTCTGTAAATAGTCCCTTCATTAATGGCCCTTGAGTTAAAACCGTCTGAGTAAATTGTGTTTCTCATAGGATCTTGACTGATGAGGAATGTGATCAACAGTGTGCATCTAGCACATAGCTTACATTAACTAAATCTTAGCTATTTTTCACTTTATGCATTTTTTAGCCTTGTTTGGTGGGTGTCTTTCTTGTGCTAAGTTCATAAAATTATAATTAATTAAATGTACTTCATTCTGTCTGAACCACACAAGTTATTCTGATTTGTGGATCAAAGGCAAATATCCATCAATCTATGACTTAAGCCAAACAGGCAATGAATATTTGAATGGAAGACCTTTTTTCCACATCTGAGCCAACTGAGAAATAGAATCTGAAATCAAAGATCAAAATATCAGCTTTTAAGTAAATAATTTGCTTTACCCTTTAAGGTAAACTTGTATTTATTTATGATCATGAGAAACACTTCAGTTGTTGCATGTAGCAGTTCTTTATGTTAACTGTATTTATTCATTCTACCTTTGATGGACATTTAGATTCTTGCATGTGGCGGCTTTTATTAATACAGCTATGAGTATTTTTGCATACAAATCTATGTATATTTCTGTTGGGAATGGAATTGCTGGCTCAAAAGTATGCATATATTATGCTTTAACTCTGCTCAACAGGTTTTCAGGTTTTCACAGTGGTTATGTCAATGTATGAAAGTTGTAATTGTTCCACATCCTCACTAACATTTGGAATTATCACTCTGTTCCATTGCAATCATCCTAGTGGGTATCTACTGGTATCTCATTGTGTTTTTTTTTTTCCTTGAGTACATGTGTGTACATGCAGGATGTACATATGTGTGTACATGTATCATTGCGGTTTTAATTTGCTTTTCCATAATGACTATCATACATGTTGTCTTACTTATCTACTGCTGTATAACAAATCATCTCAAAAGTTAGAAGCTTAGACACTAATCATTTTACTATCTCACAGATTCTGGAGATCAAGATTTCAGGAATAGCTCAGTTGGGCAGCACTGACTTGGGGTCTCTCATGTATTTGCAGTTTGATGGTGGCTGGAGCAGCTGAGGCATGGCCAGGCATCTCTTTCTCCATGTAGTCCAGGGTCTTTGTTTGGGCTCCCTCAAGCCTGGTGACTATAGAACAATCAGACTATTTTCATGGTGGCTGAAGGCCTCAAGAGAGAGTATTCTAGTGAACAAAATTGAATATATATTGTCTCTTTTTCCAACACTGTATGCTTTGATTCAACTGTCCAAAATAAATTAGAAAGCTCAAGAGAAGGAAAGCCTAACGCATTTACTCATATTTTTGCTTCTTACCTTCCTGATGTTTCAAGATTGCTTCTTTTTTATGTCCAAAGGTTTAGAGAATTTCCTTTAGGCATTCTTGAGCAGTAGGTCTCTTAGTAGCAAGTTGTTTTGCTTTTTATATGTCTGATAAAGTCTTTCTTTCCCTTTCATTTCTGAGGGATTATTTTACCAGATATAAAATTCAGAGTGGATTGTTTTTCTTTTATGCACTTGAAAAAACTTATGCCATTTCCTTCTGGCCTCCTTGATTTTTGATGAGAAATCAGCTGTCATTCAAACTGTTTATCCACCATATGTAAGGCGTCATTTCTTTCTTGCTGCTTTCAAGAGGTTTTCTTTGTTTTTACTTTTCAAAAGTTTGATTATGATGCATCCTGGCATGATTTCTATGAGCTTATCCTTTTTGGGCTATGCTCAGCTTCTTAGGCCTGTATCTTTGTATCTTTCACCAAATTTGAATACTTTTTCAGCCTTATCGTCTTTCTCTTCTCTTTCTGGAACTCTTATATCAGATCTTTTGTTATAATCCTAGAAGTCCCTGAGGTTCTGTTTTGGTTTTTGTTGTTCTAGTTTAGTTTTTCTCTGTTGTTCAGATTGATTAATTTCTATTATTCTATCTCCAAATTCTGATTCTTTCCTGTATCTTTGTCACTCTTCTCTTGAACCCATCCAGTGAGCCTTCATTTCAGTTATTCTGTTTCTCAGTTCTAAAGTTCCCATTTGGTTCATCTTTATTTCTTCTATTACTTTGCAGAGACTTTCCATTATTTCATGTGTTTAAAACATTTATAACTGCTCATTAAAGTTGCCTTAAAATCCTTGTTGAGGTAGTTATAATATCTGCATCATCTTGGTGTTGGCACTTATTGATAGTCTTGTAAGATATTCCTAGTTCTTGGTATAATTTTTTATTGAAACCTGGGCATTTGATTATTATGTTATGAGATAATGGATCTTACTGATATTTTCTGTTTATCAGTTCTGCTCTTATACCACAACAACAGGGGAAGACAGGGACACCACACTGCTACTACCAGGTTGATGTGAAAGTTCAGGTTAAACACTTAGCCTTCTTTGACACTCCAGGGCAGGGGTAGGAATGTTTTATTGTTGAGTGGCAGTGGGATTCCAGGATCCCAATTAGACCTCCACTGATACCACACTTGCTGGGAAGGAGAGGAACACCTTGTTTCTGGTCCCCATGTGGCCTCCACTCACAGAATGGGAGGAGGGAAGAGAAAAGCCTTGTTACCCACTGACTGGTGGTGAAGAGTCAGGCTTCTGACTTGTCCTCCCCTGATACAAAAAGGGCAAGAGCTGCTTTGTTGCCACTGAGTAGGAGGTGGAAGTTCAGGATCTCCACATGGCCTTCGGTGATACCATAGGGTGGTGGGGCTCATTACTCCTGGGTGGTGATAAAATTACCAGTTCCCTACCTTGTCTTTTTTGATAACTGGGCTGGATTGGGAGGCAAGGGGTGCTTCATTATAATCTTATTAAGTATAGCCTAGGCTCCTACCTGGACTCCAAGAATGGAGGTTTTTGTAAGGCCACCACTTTTCCATGTTGTTTGGGGTAGGGTGATGCTATCTAAAAGCTTTCTATCTTAGGTTGCCTCTGTCCTGGTACTTCAGCTAGACAGAATTGGTTTTTTTCTTTTTTACCTGCTCCTATTGATGTTTCCAGGTTGCCAACTTCTCCATCTCCAAGTCTGAGATAAATGTGACAAGAAGAAAACCAGGAAACTTACTGTCATTTTATTCTTTGGGTCCAGAGGTCCCTGCAGCTCTTCTTTATCTCTTACCTTTTCTTTGTCTTCTTCCGTTTGTTTTACACTTAAGGTCCAGAAGTTTTCAGAATAATTAGTGAGAGGAATAGGGAGAAACGAGTCTATTTTATGTTGGTCAATCAAGCTTATTTTTGGTGGCAAAAAAAATGTCCACTGCCTGGATGCTAGGTCTAAATGTGCTTTTTGCTGTTTCTCCCCTGTACTGAATTTACCTATCTAGTCGGGTTTAGAGCATCTCAACAGTCCAGGTATTCCAGAAGGGAAAAAAGGAAAGACTATATGTAATCTGTAGAGTGCATAGATTCTTAGAGCCAGTGGTGATCCTCCCCCTGGCGAACTTCATCCATTCAGATAAGGCCTTCCTTCTGTGGGTGACAGGAGAGAGGGCAGAATATTTTCTCCTAATACTTTCAAGAGAGTAGTAGCTCCTATTTTATAGTCAAATGCCCATGGAGTGAGGGAGGGAACTGTTCCTCCTACAATCAGGAATTGAGGGGCGGGCAGGGACACGGGGGGTGAGGGGAAGACTTAATTTGCATGTTGACTTAATTTGCATGTTGCCTCAATATGTAAGTGCTTTCTGGAAGCACTTACTATCACCTGAAACAAAGATGAAAGCAGAACTTACAAAAAGAAATGGCTTCAAGTTCAATACTGCAAAAGTCCACAAGGCTGTCTGATGTTCTTCTTTAAAAAGCTAAAGCTGTCTTGCACTTGTGCCTTTTGTAGGTAAGAAAGTGCACATTTTTAAATACCGCAAGTGGGCTGGAATTCTTTAGTTTCCCTCTGGCCTTTATTTTTTAATAACCTTTCAACATTATTTCAGGAAAACACGTATTGAATTTCTGCAATCATCTTTTCTGTTTGAATTTGCAGTTACATACAGGACATATGCATTCTTACCATATTGATCCAACCAGCCCATAAAAAGAGACAAAAATTTTTGTTTCCTTGTTTTACAAAGTTGAGTAAGTGTGACAGAGCTGATCAAATATAGAAATGTAATGCTTACAACTGTGCTTGGTTGTAAAATCTTCGGATGCCTTGTCTCTGTGTTCATTATCAATTGCAGCACTATTGAATAAAATGTAAAACTCTCAAATATATTTATTCTTTATGGGATAAAAAAATCAGTGTTTCAGATCTGAAAACTCATGACAATCGCAAGCAACTTATCTCATTGAAGAAGCAAAAATATGTGATTTTTTCCCCTTAGTATTCCAAACATTGAAAATTTATTCTTATCTAGCAGCATCAGTTTAAGGTCTTCATGTAATACTTAATATTAATTATTGAATCTCTTCATATAATATCCTTATTTGTACCATATATTGCTTCTGGTAACCTTTCACACTGATTTGATTATTCAATTTCCATGTTAATTTGTAGCATAGTAAATAAAGGCATCAAACAAAAAAAGTATTTTTGAATTATACAAAAAATCTGAATATGTTTGTAGGAGTAAAAATTCATTATCTAGTAGAAGTAAATAAAATAGAAAGCTAAAGTATTTCATTATTCAATTCCCAACTTCTATAATATTATTTTCTTCTCTGGCTGTAACCCTTGTTAATAATTTGCTCTATATGCCTTCAGAACCACACACAGGTATATATGTGTATGTGCATATATGCATATGTATGTATATATTATACTCACACATGCATATACACATTTTATAAAATATCACTGTAATTAATGAATGGTTATGCAACCTGCTTTTTTCATTTAAGTACAGCACATAGAAATCCAATTATTTTAAACAACTGGATGGTATCATAAAAAAACTATTCCTCTATTGATAAATGTTTAGGTCATATTTAATTTTCTTTTCTTTTTTTCTTTTTTTTTTTTTTTTACTTGAGATGGTGTCTCGCTCTTGTCACCCAGGCTGGAGTGCAGTGGTGCAATCTTGGCTCACTGCAACCTCCACCTCCAGGGTTCAAGCAATTCTCCTGCCTCAGCCTCCTGGAGGAGCTGGGAATACAGTTTCCTGCCACCGCACCCGGCTAATTTTTGTACTTTTAGTAGAGACAGGGTTTCACCATGTTGGCCAGGCTAGTCTTGAACTCCTGACCTCAGGTGATCCGCCCAAGCCGACCTCCCAAAGTGCTGGGATTACAGGCCTGAGCCACCACGCCTGGTCAACGTTTTGTTTTTATTCATCCAATCGTTCTATGGTTTTTATTGATTTCTTTTTCTATCCAAATCTCCATTAGGTGCTCAGATCTCCAAAAGCTCAGATTCAAATATGGGGAATAGAAAAAAAAAAGAAGTAAATCAACAATTAAATGATGTAATTACAACTTTTGTTCAATGCCATGAAGTAAACAAAGAGGAAATCGAGATAATGAGAGATCCACGTTAGATAGAGTATTCAGGAGAAACTTCTAGAAGAAGCAGTATTTGAGATCCAAAGAACAAAGACGCACCCTTCTGAAAAGGGGAGGAAAGAGTCTTTAAAGCATGGGGTAGCATATGCAGATGTGCCATAGCAGGAGCTTGGCATGTTCAAAAAAATGAAAGCCAGCCCATGGTCTAAGAGGTGCTGAGAGAGGCAGAGTGCGGCAGCTGTTGCACGGGAACCAGATGGTGCAGCACCTTGTACACCACAGTAAGATGTTTCGATCATATCTTACATGAAATGAAAAGCCACCAAGCAGTGAACTGATACAATGTAATGTATTTTTAAAGAAGATTTTTGGCTGCTATGTAGAAAATGAACTAGAAGCAGGCAAGAGGGAAAAACAGAAAGGGTGATTATATTCCACCAAAAAGTGATGAAAAACTGGATTAGAATGATGCAAATAGAAATGAAGAGAAATGTATGAATTTGAGGTATACTTTGCAGTTAAAAATTGTGTTCGAGTTGATGAACTACAGTAGTTAACTTTTCCAACTCAGCAATATGGACTTATTCAACTTAGAGTTGGCTTTTCCAACTCAGCAAGGCTCCAAATTATGGAATTCTCAGCCGCAGGCAGAGAGTATTAGCCAGCTGTATTTTATTCCACCTCTATTTGCAGTTAGGTTCACCAAGTTTACTAGAGGATTGTACCATGGCTCAGGAGCACGTTTTTGAGAACTGTGACAAAATAAATAATTGAAGCTTTGTTCATTTGCAATAAGATCACATATGAGTCCCAGGTCACCAAGTTTCCATATAAATATAAGGCATTTATATAAAAAAACTCATATTTTTAATCTTAAAAAATTATAATAAAATGCACATAACATAAACATAAAATTTACCATCTCGACCATTTGTAAGCATACAGTTCAGTGATCACATTCACATTGCTGTGAACCATCACTACCATCCATTTTCAAAACTATTTTCATCTTACAAAATCAAAACTTTTTATCTATTTTACAATAATTCCCCATTCTCTCTTTCCCCAGCTCCTGGCAACCAACATTGCACTTTCTGTCTCTATTATTTTGGCTACCCTAAATATCTCATACGAAGGTAGAATCATTACGGTATTTGGCTTATTTTACCTAGCACAGTATTTTCAAAGTTCATGCATGTGGTAACATGTTTCAGAATCTTCATCCTTTTTAAGGTTGAATAATTCCACTGTGTGTACCACAATTTGTTTATCCTTTCATCTATAGATGGATACTAGGGTTGATTCTACCTTTTGGCCATCGTGAATAATATTGTTATGAACATAGGTGTACAAGTATCTCTTAGAGATACTGCTTTCAATTATTTTGGATAAAAGCCTCTTATGTTTTATATTGATCTTTCTTTACTGATAAATTCACATTTTTATACTACCTAATGCATGGTATCAAATTAGAAATAATGAAAATGAGGGGCCAAAACTGTTTCTGGTGACAGCGTAATGTCATAGAAATGTGTACAGAATGTAGTCATTGCAGCCCAGGTAAAAGTTTAGGTTCAATTCTTTGTAGCTTTTTGACCTTGGGGAAGTTAATTTTTCTGAATCTCAATTTTCTCATCTATAAAATGGGACAATGATGCCTTCTCAGCGTATCAGAAAGCTGTTGTAAGGATCACATGGGAAAATGTAACCAAAGTGCTTTATAAAACTGCAAAGCAAAATGTAAATATAATATTAGATAACAGATAAGCAGCTCTTTGCATCTGAAAACTGCCCAGTGACCATCATTAAGGTTTCTTTTTGTCTTGTTTTAAACATATTTAGCAAGTTATAACTCACATACAATACACTGCACATGTTTGAAGTATATAATTTGTTAAGTTTTAGCATGTGTATATGCCTATGAAATCATAATTACAATCAAGATGAGGAACATTCTGATCACCTCCAAAAGTTTCATCTCCTTCCTAATCCTTAGTGTGTTCCTCCCCATCCCACAATCATCACCAGGCAATTGATAAACTACTTTCTATCTCTATAGATTTGTTTGCATTTTCTAGAACTATATTCAAATGAAAATATTCAGTACATACTCATTTGTTTGACAGCACAGGGTTGCAATGCCCTAATTCCCTCTCTTACTCATTAGATGATGTTTTATGACCCCATCTGACCCTGTGGACTTCCTCATGAAAGAAAACGAAGGAGAAAAGGACCTAGAACCCCAACAGGGACTAAGTATTCAAGCATTGTTAAGTATTTATGCCATACCATCTAAGGTGTAAGAACACCTGAATCATTTTAAGAGTTTGCTACTTTGAGATTAAGTAAGGGTAGAAAATGAGATAAACTGATAAAGGAGCAAATGTGAAGTTATAAGAATGTTCACTGAAACTTGAAATAGTAAAAATAACTGAAAAGAATTTAAGTGCTCATTAATAATTGATTGATTAAATAGCAAGTAACAACCACATAAAAATGTGCTCTGCATTCACTGCCATTAAAAGATATGGCTAAAGATGTAGAATGCATCCTGGAGGAATAACCACCCAGATGTTGACAGCGGCTCTTTTTATGCCTGGATAATGAGATTGGTGGTGGCAGTGATTATATTGAAAATGGATCTTTCTCTCCTGTGGCACTTGGATTTTCTACAAAAACCAGTATTTTATTTGAAAACAGGAAAATTACTTTAACAAAAAATAGTCCCTGGAAAGCATGAGCAAATGCTATCATACCAGCCAGATCTACTCTTAGGCATTAAATTTAAAAACACAACCCCCAGCACTTTGGGAGGCCGAGACGGGCGGATCACGAGGTCAGGAGATCGAGACCATCCTGGCTAACACGGTGAAACCCCGTCTCTACTAAAAATACAAAAAACTAGCCGGGCGAGGTGGCGGGCGCCTGTAGTCCCAGCTACTCCGGAGGCTGAGGCAGGAGAATGGCGTAAACCCGGGAGGCGGAGCTTGCAGTGAGCTGAGATCTGGCCACTGCACTCCAGCTCGGGCGACAGAGCAAGACTCCGTCTCAAAAACACCCACTAAAGTAGTAAAAAAAAAAAAAAAAAACACAACCATAGATAAATGTTTGCAAGGGATTATATACATCAGTATTAACAATAATTGTCTCTGGATGATGAGATCAAGTGTTGTCTTTACTCTTTAAATTTGCGTATGATTAACAGTTGAATCCTAACCCTGTGTCAGTGATAATAAAAAATATCTTTCGTTTTGAAAGTAAAAGAGAAGGAAAAGGCATGCTCATCTGCATTCAAGTCCGTAAGTTAAAAAAAGAACAGTCCTATATTTTTGTATTGTGGTAAAGGAAAAAATGTTAACTACTTCTGGTATAACAATCGATGTGTCTATGTCTCAAGCTTATATTTCTACTTGGTATTAAAAAGAGTTTCTAAATATAATGGTTATTTTCGTCACAGAAATGCCAGCAATTATTACACTGTAGGAAATCAGTATCAAACTCTCTAATTACTGCACTAAGAAACTTATTCATTGTAATGAATTTGCTAGTGTTATTGAAGAACTAGTGAATTTAATAACAGTATCTATTCATATCAGTTGTTGATTCTAAACTGCCAAGCCATTTAAGGATATAGAGCAAATGAAGATAATTTTTAAAATAAGTTACAAGGATAAATAACCATTCTCTATTTTATGTAAACCCACAAAAGGATTTTTTAACATATTGAACATGGAAAGACATTATAAAATAAATGAAAATACTCTTCTGGGGTGAAGAATTTGAAAAAATACAAGACTAAATCAATCCTTTGCCTTAATCTCTCTGAGGAGGTATACAATTTTCAATCATCTTTTGGTAGAGACAAAATTAAATGGTGGCAACAAAAAAAATTTCCAGAACTAAATGAGAGTTCTGATGAAAGGTCAGTGAAGCTGGCTGGGCTTCTGGGTTGGGTGGGGATTGGAGAACTTTTCCATCTAGCTAAAGATTTGTAAATGCACCAATCAGCACTCTGTAAAAGCACACCAATCAGTGCTGTGTCTAACTAAAGGTTTGTAAACACACCAATCAGCACTCTGTAAAAACGCACCAATCAGCGATCTGTGTCTAAAGGTTTGTGCATGCACCAATCAGCACTCTGTAAAAACGGACCAATCAGCACTCTGTAAAATGGACCAATCAGCACTCTGTAAAATGGATCAATCAGCAGGATGTGGGTGGGGCCAAATAACATAATAAAAGCTGGCCTCCCCTACCCCCATCCGCAACCTGCTCGGGTGGCTTTCCATGCTGTGGAAGCTTTGTTCTCTCGCTTTTCATAATAAATCTTGCTGCTGCTCACTCTTTGAGTCCACACTACCTTTATGAGCAGTAACACTCACCATGAGGGTCTGCGGCTTCATTCCTGAAGTCAGCGAGACCACAAATCCACCAGAAGGAAGAAACTCCAGACATATCTGAACACCTGAAGGAACAAACTCCGGAGACACCATCTTTGAGAACCCTAACACTCACCACGAGGGTCCCCGGCTGCATTCTTGAAGTCCATGAGAACAAGAGCCCATAGGAAGTAACCAATTCCACACACACTGAGATATCTAAAAAATATTATCTTCAAAGACTGGGACCATCTTTTAATTACCCTGAAATCTCATCTTCTAGCTAGTAGATAACTGTTAAATTACTAAATAAATGAATTGTGGAATTACCGATTAAATGTTTAATCTGCCAAATAGGTTATTATGGTGGGGTAGTGATAATATTATCACTTAGTAGTGCCAATAATATTAAAATGTTCACCCTTCAAAATACTCTAATTAAACTTCCATTATTTCTATTCTGCTAAAATCACTTTTGCCCTGGCCATCGGTTTGTCAGATCCAGTGGTCCTTACTGTATTGTTTAACAGTGGTTGGTAGACTAGATTGCGCTTTCCTTCCTGAAATTCTTTGTTTGCTTCTTTGACACAACATTGACCCTTCCTTTCTCACTTTCCTTTCTCAGTCTCCTCCGTTGGCATCTCCTCATCCAATTAATCTGTAAATGTTACTGGGCTGCAGCAACCAAGCTTGACCCCTTTCCCTATTTTTCTCTTTTCTCTTTTGTCACACTCCCTTGATCTCAACTATATACCGATGGTGTCTAGATACACACTCCAGCTCTGATCTCTCCCTGTTTCTAAATTCGGCTGGCTGTCTATTTGGCATCCCTAGCTAGGTTTCTGATACGTATTTCAAACTTCAAATGTCCCAAAGAAAACTCTCGATTTCTGACTCTGACCCCAAGCCAAACTTCCTTACTGCCAGTAAATGGTATAACCTTCCACCCACTTTCTTGAGCCAAAAAACGTAAGACTTATCTTTAATTCTTTTCTTTTCCTCATTATCTTACCACAAGCCCACCTTCAGTTCATGTTGGAATTGAAGACATATACTTAGTTCTCGCTTGCCTCTCTGCCTTCCAACTATTATTTTTGTTCAAGCAATCATATTTCCCCTACACTAAAACAAAATTCTCCTAATTGATGAATTCTTTTTTCCAGTCTTTCCATCCACCTACATCCCAATCTATCTTCCACAAATAATCACATTTCAATAACATGAATTAGATACTGTTGCTCTGCTTAAAACCGCTGTTGATTTTCCACTTCATGTAGAGTAAAATAAGTGATTTTTACCAACGCTCACAAGTTCGAATATGATCTTGTTTCTGCCTATCTTCTCAGCCTCATATTTTTGAATTATTGCCTTTACCAGGCTCTGTAGACGCACTGGATAACTGTTCATTATGTTTTCCAAGACTAATTTCATCATAGATTCTTTGCATTCACCATTTCTGCATAGAAAATGTTTTCTCCTTTTATGAGAGGCCTCTATCTTAGAGCTTAGATATCATATTCTCAAAGAGCCTTTCTCTAATTATCCCACCAAAAGTTCCTTCTCTTTCCAGTTATTCTTTATCACATTCCATAGCTTTGGTTTATATTCATATTACTTTTAGCTTATATTCATATATTATTGAAAATTATCACATTTATTCATTACATATTTATTATCTAGCTCTAAGACTACAATGAAAGCTTCAGGAGAACCAGAATTCTAACAAACTCATCCTCCATTTCTATTTAAATAGGTGGATTTTATCATATTTATTTACCAGATAGTTTCATCCAAAGGAGATAAGAAAAAGATCTATGAACACTGTGAAAAGAAAAACTTCAGTCGAATTAAAATTAAAGGAGTTTAACCGAGCAATGAATGATTTATGAATCGGGCAGCCCCCAGAATCACAGCAGATTCAAAGAGACTCCAGCATAGCCATACGGTGGAAGAAGATTTATAGATTAAGAAAAGGGAAATCATGTACAGAAATGGAAAGTGAGGTACAGACAGCTGGATTGGTTACAGGTTGGCATTTGCCTTATTTGAACACAGTGTGGACACTCAGCAATCTATGAATGGTTAAAGTACTGCCACTGCAATTGGCCAAGACTCAGCTATTACTACATGGGCATACTCCTAAGTTAGGTTTTCAATCTTGTCTACCTATTAAGCTCGGTTGCAGTTTATCCACTAGGACTCAAACATAGAAGTACAGAGTTCTTGTCAGGTCATGTTTAGCTTGCTTTAACAAAACTCACTCATTTATTCATTCAGCATTTATTTATGGCCACCACTATGCTAGGCACTGAGAATGTGGTAGTGAACAAACTGATTTAACTCTGGGTACTCTGAGGAATAGGATAATTTAAATGGAGAGAGGCAGGAAACTCTACGATAAAATATCATTTTGGCTTAGATCTGAAAAATAGGAGTCAGGAATAAGTAGACTTGTAGATCAGGATACCAATAAAATAATTATTGGGGCTTTAAAAAATCTTATGGCAAATTTCATATTAAAAGCTATCAGAAATTATGAGTCATACAAATTGAAAGTGATGAAGTATTCATTATAATTAATTGAATTTCTTAATCTTAATCTTAGTGGTTTTGCTTTCAAGGTACCATCACTGTGATCTTCCCACTGGAATTTATCACACACTCCATACGATATCTTCTTGCCTTGTAGACACTTACAACACCATAGAGTCTGCCAGATATTATTGCCCTAACTGCAGGGCTGCTTCAACCATTACCTGGTTCTGTTTCAGAGACATTCCTATCTGAGTCCCACTCAAAGATGATTGTTTGTTGCTGGTGTTTTACACTTACAGGATTTGAGCCTGAATGGTATTCCGGAGTAGGTGTAAAATCTGCTACGTTCATTACCCAAAGAGGGTTGCCAAGCATTGTGTTTCCTCCTTTTTGGTAGAGGATGCACTGTGCAATAACTTGTTTTTACTTTTAGAGGGGATGTTCCACGATGCCCTTAACAACTGGACTCCTAAAAATTTTACAGATGTAGCAAGCATTGAATCTTTGTAGAATTATCTCCTACCCTCTGGAGAGCCATAAAATTTTAAAAAGTAAGGGTATTAAGAAGAGGAAAATAATAATTTTAAAAACCATTTAGTTAAATGGAAAATTTGTTATGTTAACACAGTCATTAAATTATCAGAGTATAAAATGACATGTTGATTACAACTCTAAAGTATGATGTATTAAGGCAAACACTAGATGGCAAAACAAGGCTAATAGATTATTTATGGAGGGTAATTATGGTTATTTTCTCCTTAATACTTCTTTAATTTTTTCTCAAGTTATAAAGGAAAGTATGTTCCTGCGTATCTCTGGCAAAAAGGCAGCAAGGACCTCACTCACCAAGTTTTGTGAATTGCTTTCTTGTTCAGTTGTTCCATATATCTTTTGCTTATGTCTTACTTGATCAATTCAGAGTATTTGTCCTTCCTCTATTAATTTGTAGTAGTGTGATAGCACTTTACTTATTCTATCATTTCTGACTGGCCAACGGCTTGTTTCATGAAAATAGTTGCGTATCCTTTTGGGAAACTGGTTAAGATTTAGAGAGTTGTGGAGAAAAAAACTTTTTCATTTTCTATCTCTTTGTTTTTGTACCCACCCTAAATCTCTGTCAAGTGTCTGCATTCAAGTGTCAAAACCACTTTATCATCTTTGATTTGCCAGAGATTTCTTTTTGCATGTGATGCTAACAGTTTAATGAATCAGCTATAATTCGATCTCCAGGTGCTGAAGATATTAGTTGTGTGAATTGACCCTGTAGCATTTGCCCTGGGAGGATCCTCCCAGAGAGTCTGCGACCATAAGGACAGGCTGGAGCACAAGTTGAAGGAATTAATTATTGCAGATAACCCTTAAGTGAACCCAATGGTGTTCATCCATCAGATGAGTCCTATAGTCAGATTGTTAGCTCGCTAGCCCAGCACCTGTGATCGTGCGATGATGATGTTATAAGAATTACCTGATTACATAGTAAGTGCTGAATAATGACCTGGAACCTCCTGGCTGTGAGACACATGGAACTTAAAGATGACAAACTATAAAACTTAATACAATGAATTACATAAACTGTAAGAAATTTTCAATTTCTAGAATTATCCTAGAATCAGGACCACTCTCTCCCTGAAACTGGAAATAGCTGCAGACTTTTGGGAAATGGAAAAGGGAAGCTGGGCCAGATTGGCCTATTATTTACAGCACTGAGTTGAGACTGCTTATTGCTGATTCTGCCCAGGTCTGGGTACCTTGAATTTTCAAGATCTCATCTTTATTTCTCAACAAATGAGGAGAAAAGGAAAAGTTTTTAAATAGGAGCACCTATTGTTACAAGCGCTATGTCAAATACAAATGTTATGTTATTTCATTTTCACCGTATTTCTGTTTGGCATCATAACCTCTATGTCGGCGGTAAAAGTTTTAGACTTATGTGGACTAAATAGCTTGCTCAGTAAGTGCAGGGCTGGAATTTAAACTCAAATTTCTCTGACTTTAAATCTGCTCATTTCACTTCTTGTGTCCCCTTCCATAGCAATTACCCGGTAATATCACCTCTGCTCGTTCTCCCTGTGCTCCAGGGACTTAGTCCCTGCCACAGTCCCCAATTCCTATTAGAGGCTGGATTTCTTTCCTTATACTCAATTCTTAGATGTTCTACCCTAAACTCAGATCTTTCTGTTGCTAGTTCAACACTCAGAGTTGGCTAATGGCCTGCACCTTAGATCATGATCAGGCATTTGCTTCATTTGTTCTTAGATAGCTAACATTTGTGCTTATGTGTAAGGGTTCAGTTTATGTGTCAATTTGGCTGGGTTAGAAGATACAGTTATTTACTCAAACACGAAGCTAGGTGCTGCTGGGAATGTCTCTTGTAGGTGTCGTTAACATACGCAATCAGCTACCTTTAAGTAAAGGAGACTGTCCTTCACAATGTGGCCATCATATAATCAGTTGAAGATCTTAAGAATTAAAACCGAGGTTTTCTGAAGAAGTCCTGCCTTAAGACTGCAATGTCAACTTCCACAATTTTCCAGCCTGGCGACCTGCCCTGCAGATTTCAGATTCAGGACTATAACATCAACTCCTGCCTAAGTTTCTACCTGACCTGCCCCTTTTGTACTTGTCAGCCAATTGCATGAGCCAATTTCATAAAATAAAATGCTTTAAATATTAATATAATTTTACGTATATAATTTTAATATATATCATTTATAAAGAAGTATATACAATGTACAATTAGTTCTGTTGGTTGTGTTTCTCTAGAGAACTCTGGCTGGTATAGCACGGAATTTTTATAACATTATTTCCTGGTGTCTTATGTATGACATTGACTTTAACCCCATATTCAGACTTCGTATTTTGACACAATCAAGACAATCTATTTGGACCTCCAGCCCTTTTTGTTCTGATTAATTCCATGAAGACATATAATGATGCAACCCACTTAGAACTAATGGCCTCCTGTCCCAAGATAGCCTGTGTCTTTGTGTATGTCATATTAAGTATTGGATTTGATGCCTGTCAAAATAGGCACATTAAAAAGCAGAAGAGACAAATGTGCTGATTAGTTAATAGACAATCTCTTGATAAACCCATGTTTGAAGCATTTCAGAAAAGTTAAAAGGTCGTAAATCTATAAAATTCATGGACATCTATGTGGCAGTGATTTGTGCACAAAGAAAACATACTTAACTAGTTTAAGAAACTTAATTGAAGCATCACTCCTCCTTGTTATTCATCATATTTTATGAGAACTCCAAAACAATTTACAATACATCATTCAAGTAAAAAGGTTAATTAATCTAGGTTATCAGCAAAATACTGTCATGGTGTTAAGAATTATTCATTCTATTTTTAGCCTACAAAACCACTAGACTCTGCTATATTGTAACCAAATGCTCATTTTCTGTAGATTGTTATAGCAGTGTGTCTTGTGGTTTGATTAACTCCTTCAATCATGCTTTTATACACCAAATATTTATTGGGGACTTTTGTTGTAAACACTGTGCTATGCTCTAGAACTGCAACAACCAGCGCAGAAACATGGGTCTTCCTCTAAGAACTAGGCTAAATGACAGGTGAGTGTTAAGAAAGAGGATAGCGAGCTTTAGTGGCATGTGAGAGGGCAGCCAAACCCTACACTAGGGGAGTAAGAACTAAGCTAGGAACTAATAGATGAGTAAGACTGGTGAAGAGGGAGAGATGTTTGCTCTAGGAAGAGACACACTAACTTTGTGAAGACTAGAGAATGAGAGAGCTCCAGGTGTGTTCGAGAAAGAAAGAGATACACCTGGAGCATATAAAGTAGGGAAGGGAGATGGAGGTGAGGAGAGTGAGCAGCAAAAATGAATTTGAAGACATAATTAGAAACAAAGTTTTTATAAACCAAAAGAGTGTGGACTTCAGTCTGATGATGATCTAGACTCTGGAGCCTTGCATCTCAAAGTAGACCAGGAACAAAAGTATAGAAGCTTGTTCTGTGATCAAAACCCACCCCAGGGTTATATAGTAGCTAGGCAGCTAGCTACTCTATAATCAGAACTGGCACTTCATAAGATCCTCAGATACTTCATATACATATTAACCTTTGAAAAGCACTGATCTAGAGCCACTGAACAACTTTAATCGGGACACAATAAAAGGGATGCTTCATCTAATTCATCTCTTGCTGTGGGTTCTGGTCTGACCTAGAACTTTGCTTCCCAGGAACTTACCTGGTAGCTAGCTGTTGGCTACTTCTCACACCTCATCTGCTGTCACTCTCTCTTCTCATTCTGTTGTAGCCACACCTGTCCCGGCAGGGGATCTTTTCAAGTTGCTTCTGGATATAGGAAACATGTTTCAGCCTCTGTGACTTTGCCTTCACTCTGGATTCTGCCTTCATAGTTTACCTCTAGATCACTGAATGACTTGTTTCCTCACTTCATGCCAGTCTGTACCCAAATGTCACCTCTTCAGAAAGGTCGCTGAGACCTCCCTATCTAAAATAACTGTGTGGTCTCCCACTCACCTTTCCCTTGCTTAATTTTTATTGTAACCTATAGTAGTACATGACATTATTTTATGCACTTTTTTTCCGAAATACTGTAGTTGCTTATTTGTTATTGTTGAACTCTGCTACTATAATAGAAGTCATGAAGGCAGGGACTTTTCTCTCATGTTTATGGTTATTTTGCCAGCAGTTGGTTACTCAATAGATATTTGTAGAGTGAATGGATGATTGAATTAAAGGATTAGTGAAAGCAGAAACAAACATCAAATGCATAAAGCATGGAGCTGCCTACCACTGACCACCACCCACCACTACACACACATTCACCCTGTAGTGCAACTGAACTAAAACCTCTTAAGTCTAATAGCACAGCAGGACCTTGCCCCAGATTTATATAATTTCCTGACAGAAGAAATTTTCTGACATTCAATAAGTATTGCAGAAATTTTTGTATTAAGGCAAATTTCCATATTTACTGGAAGATTTAGGGATTTTAGGGTCAAGAATAACTGACAAGTCTTAGAGAATAGCAATAGAAAGTTTTGTGTAGTGGTGGTATGGAGCTTTAAGGAGTTGGATGGGCTATGAGAAGCATTTTATAATTTACCAAGAGATAGTTTACAGTTTAACATTTCCCCCCATCACCAAATTTCAATAACCTAACACTCAAAAGTCTTTGTGTTCATGTATCAGTTGTACAACAGCTTCCCATGGGTAGTGGTCACTGTATTGGACAACCTCAGAATTATAGGATATTTCCATCATCACAGACAGCACTCTTCCAGACGTTTTTCCATCAAGTACTGTAGATATCCCGGGGTGGGATGTTTGAAATAACTTAATGAAAATAATCTGAATGTTTATAGCAGTGGAGGCAGGAAGGTACCAAGGTGTCTGCTGAATTTGTGAGAGCCTTCAACGTCTTTCACAGCACTGGTCTGAAAGTTCCTACAATGTCAGTGCTACTGACTTTCAGTGAAGGAAAGAGTCAGAGAAGGACTGATGTGTCTGATAATATGGGAATGTTCTACGTGTCTCCAGCGCTGGATGGTAGAGATGCACTTGGCGTGCAGCATAGACGAGATGCCTCCAGTGTCTGTAGATCTGAATTTCTAAAACATTGACTGGGAGATGCAAGTGTGTCAGATGTGCTAGATGAGGTTCTGACAGTGGGGAGAGGGTATTCAATGAGATGAGACGAGTACTCGTTGTTGAAGGAAGAGAGTCAGCCTTACCTAGGCCTCTGAGGGTTTTTGTGTTGTTTTGGTCGCTGTTTTTGTTTTCTTCTTTTTAACATGAAAAGAGTTTAAATTGAAGATCTCTAAGATTCTTTTCTGCCCTGATATCCTGGTTCTTCAAGAGCTAGCCTGCCTGCACCTCTCACGGATTCCCATGTCTACGCGCATTAGTGAACTTCTTACTTAAGATAAATGCAAAGTAGGTATACTCAAGATATTTGGATAATGCAGAACTAAATATTTAAGTCAGCATCTTCAAGAAATAACTTCCAAAAATTATATATTATTAAAACAAAAAACAATTTAGTTTTAAGAAGTTAGCCGTTCCACATATAAGGAACTTGGAAGTCATCAATTTATCCTAACAAATAAAAAGCTGAACAGACTGAAAAAAATCAACAACTCTTCTTAGATCCATAAGAAAGGTGAGAACGCAGGGTAAACCACTGCCCCCAAGATTGGAGAGGGACAGACAGGCAAGTATAGTCATGACTTACCGGAGAAGAAACTCGAGAGGAAACCGCCGCAGGAACCAGTGCTAGGGTAGGAAAATCTGAACTGTAATTGGCAAATTGCTAGAGGCTCATTGTGAACAAGTCAGAGTTAAAAACTCCAAGGAGACTTAGTCAAAGGGGTCTCCCCATACTTTGGTTTTACCTCTAGGAGCTCTATCACGGCTCTCACAGTAAATATTAGGGGAAAATCCCTTTGAGCTTCCAGCAGAGGGAAGGGAAAAGCAACCATTTTGAAATACACCAAAGCACTCAGCTGTTAACAATGTCTGCTCTCAGGAGAAACTATTTAACCAGAGCTTAACCTACTGGGGTTTTATCGGACCCTAACTTACCTGGGGAACAGAAATGCCCAATTCAGCTATCCTGTCCCACCTAAATGGGAAGGAACTGAGCAGCACTTGTGGAGATCACGGTCCAGAGGCATAGGCTAGTTAAAAATAAAAGACTGAGACCTAATGATAGGGCCAGAGAAGACTTCCTCTTCCCCCACACCTTATCACTGTGTTACTAAGGCTCATTTACAACAGTCCATTTTACTCAATACATTATGTCCAGCTATCAAGAGAATAAAAAGACATACTACAGGCAAAAAATAAGATGTGAAGAGGCAGAGCAAGCCTTAGAACTAAACATCATACAGATGTTGGAACGATCATGTTAGAGTAGGTAGTTAGACAGACATGAGCAGAGCAGGAGAGGGCCCCCAAGGAATGTCAGGTGACCCTCAAGTGATCATCAGATGGTTGTTTAACCATCTCGCTAAAATAATAATTGGTCACAGCCATGCCCAGGAAAGGCCGTCTCCCAAAAGATAGAAAACATCTGAAGCTAGTGATCACCAGCTTCCCAATAAGATGTCAGGAGTCAGGTGGGTGGGCTTCAGCGTGCACACTAAGAGGAAAAATAGTGACGTTTAACTGGTATGTGACCTTCCTCTAGGAAGCCTCAACTGGTAAGGGAAAAACCCCTCAAGTGACATACACACAACTGCAGTAAACACACTGGGCATGCGGCCCCGCCCAGGTGCTGGCAGGCCACTGTGCATGCAGACAGCCCACCGAAGGGAAACATCAAGGGAGGAGAAATGGAAACGCTGGAACCATGGTATAAAACCCCAAATCAAGGGCCAGATGGGGTGCTTGGATCTCCCAAGTCACCCACTTGGCCCTCTTCCAAGTGTACTTTGCTTCCTTTTGTTCTTGCTGTAAAACCTTTTAGTAAACTTTCACTGCTGCTCCAAAACTTGCCTTGGTCTCTCACTCTGCCTTATGCCTCTCAGCTGAATTCTTTCCTCCAGGGGGGCAAGGATAAAGTTTGCTGCAGACCCATCAGATTCACCACCGGTAACAAACAGACTGGGAATTTAAAACAACAATTATTAGTATTCTTTGGGCTCCGATGGATAAAATAGACAGCATGCAAGAACAGACAGGCAATGTTAACAGAGAACTGGAAATCCTAAGAAAGAACAAAAAAGAAATGCTGGAGATCAAATGCATTGTAACAGAAATGAAGAATGCCTTTGATGGGCTATTAGTAGATTGGACACAGCTGAGAAAAGAATCGTTCATTCTCCCTCTATATATGTGTGTGTGTGTGTATACACACACACACACACACACACACACACACATAATAGAAACCTCCAAAACTGAAAGGCAAAGAGAACAGAGACTGAATGGCATAGAACAGAATATCTAAGAACTGTAGAACAACTCCAAAAGGTGTAAGTAGCATGCACATAATGGAAACACCAGAAGGAGGAGAAATAAACTGAGAAAATATTTGAGATAGTAATGATTGAGAATTTTCTCAAAGTAATATCAGACACAAAACCACAGATCCAGAAAGTTCAGGGAACATCCACAAGATAAATGCCCCAAAAAACCACACCTGGGCATATCATTTTTAAATTACAGAAAATCAAATACAAAGAAAATGTCCATAAGCCAGAAGGAAAAAATAAAAAAAACCCTTACCTCTAGAACAGATAGAAGGATTACACCTGATTTCTTCTTAGAAATCATGCAAGCAAGAAGAGAGTGGAATAAAATATTTAAAGTATTGTGAGGAAAAAAACCCCCACCAACCTAAAGTTCTGCACTCTCTAAAATTGTCCTTCAAAGGTGAAAAAGAAACAAATACTTTTTTTTGGATAAATTGAGATAATTTGTTGTCAGTAGATCTTTCTTGCAAGAAATGTTAAAAGCAGTTCTTTAGCGAAAAGGTCAATATAGGTCAGAAATACAGATCTTTACAAAGAAAGGAATAGTATCAAAAAGGTAGTAAGTGAAGGTAAAATAAAGCTGTTTATTTTTATTGTCTTTTTCTAGCTTTGTTGAAATATGGTACACAAATAAAAATTGTGTATATTTAAGGTGTACAAAGTAATGTTTTGATACACATATACATTGTGAAATGATTACCAGAATCAAGCTAATTAACATATCCATCACCTCACATAGTTACCATTTGAAGGGGGATGTGGTGAGTGAAGGGGGATGTGGTGAGAATACTTAAGATCTACTCTCTTGGCAAATTTATGTATTTATTTGTTTATTTATTTAACAGAGTATGGCACTGTCGCCCTGGCTGGAGTGCAATGGTGTGATCTTCGCTCACTGCAACCTCCATCTTCTGGGTTCAAGCAATTCTCCTGCCTCAGGCTTCCCAGTAGCTGGGATTACAGGTGCTGCCACCATGCCCAGCTAATTTTTTGCATTTTTAGTAGAGACAGGGTTGCACTATTTTGGCCATGTTGGTCTCGAACTCCTGATCTCGTGATCTACCTGCCTCAGCCTTTCAAAGTGCTAGGATTACAGGCATGAACCACCGCACCCAGCCTCTCTCTTAGCAAATTTCAAGTACAGATGGTCCTTAACTTACTATGGTTGGACTTTTGATGTTTTGATTTTATGATGGGTTTATTAGCTTGTAACCCACTGTAAGTCAAGGAGTATCTGTGTACAATACATTATTATTAACCACTAGATCTCCAGAATTTATTCATCTTATAACTTAAACTTTGTACCCTATGACCAACATTTTCCCATTTCCCTAGTCCCAGCTTCTGGCAGTCATCATTCTACTCCCTGTTTCTATGAGTTCTGTTTTTTTATATTCCACGTATAAGTGAGATCATGCAGTATTTGTCTAATACAAATTACAGCTTGTGTAGGATGGCTAGGGTAATCTCTGTCTTACTGTCCACCTCAGATCTAGATATTTCACTCAGGACACACAACATACCCAACACCCAGGAAGATAATGCTCTGGGAAACACCCCTAATATAGGTAAAGTTATGAACCATCTTCATGTGCCTTTTTCAATTCTTCCTTCAATTCTTTAATTCCACTTTCTGCCCTGTGCATTTACAGCTCAAAGCTGCCTACTTCTCTTTGTGCATTCAGCCTGATATTTAATCATGGATCTAATAGCTGAGACTTTTTTTTTTTTTTTGTCCTTAAACATGATAACTTGTACCCTTTAGGCTTGATTGACTTCGGTTTCTCTAGGTCATTGCTCTGCCAGACTCAACTGTGGCTTGTGATAGCAAGCTAGTATTGACCTAAAGGGATGCAGGTTTAGCAGGACCTGTGGGAGGAAGGACAGCTGCTGGAGACATTCAGGCCTCAGTTTTGGTACAGAAGCATGAAGACAATCTTTTACCTAGGCTTTAGTTTATTATATTTCCAAATCTAAGCAAACATCCTCAGTTTTGTCATTGTATTTGAGTCTTTCCCAAGAATCCCTTGGTAACACATACATAAATCTATTCTCAGGCTTGGTCATTTCTGTTCCTATCTACACTTCTGTCCAATCTGGTGTTGATTTAGTAAACTCTTGCAGAGTATAATTTTATGTGTAAGTTCCAAGGGTAATTTACCCATTTCACAATCAACAAATATTTAAGGGGCTTCTACTTTGCTAGCCATCTTACTAAACAAAAAAAGAATATGCAACGGTTAAGAGAAAAACATACACTTGCTTACAAGTCATTACAATGCACTTTGAAAAGTCCTTTAGGACATCCTGATGCAAGCACTAAAATTCACTGATTCTAACAAGCATCAGAGCTTTTCAATGATGCAATCTGCAGCTTCCTAATGTAGTGTGTGATATAAAGGCAAGTGATATAAAGGCAAGTGTTAGGGGTTCCCAGAGAATATACAAAGGTAGTCTAAGAAGTATATTATTCAATAATTTGCAGAAGACCCTAGGGCCTTCAGCATTCTGTAAAGTTGAAGTATGCCACTTCCTTTGGTTTGAATTCTTTTCCTCAAAAAAATTCACGTTAAAATTTAATCCCCAATGTGGTAGTACTGACAGGGTCTTTAAGAGATGACTGGGTCATGACGACTCTGCCCTCATGAATGAATTAATCTATTCATGGATTAAAGGATCAGTAAATTAATGGATTAATGTATTATCACAAGGAGTGGGACTGGTAATTTTATAAGAAGAGGAAGAGAGACCTGAGTTAGTACACTAAGTCTCCCTTCCATTTGATGCCCTGAGCCACCTAGGGACTCTGCAGAGAGTCCCCACCAGCAAGAAGATCCATACCAGATGTGGCCCCCTCAACCTTGGACTTCTCAGCCTTTATAGCTATAAGATATAAATTCCTTTTTCAAAATAAAGTTTAGGTATTCTATTATAAGCAAGAGAAAATAGACTAAGATGCCATTAGCAGGAAATACATCTAAATTTGTTTATGTCGCTTTTCCTTAGTTATCTAAACTTTCAAGGTAGCTTTAAGTACTGTACATTTAAGAAATAGCTTTGTGCTCTTGTAAATGTGAACTTGCTTAGGGCTCCTTTGTCCTGGTAGAACAGGCTGATACAGTGATTAAAATTCTGCTGTTCTTCTGACAGCCCTTTGTGAAATCATAAAATATTTAAGATTGTTTCATGTATATTACAGGTTGAACATTCCTAATCCAAAAATACAAAATCCTGAATGCTTCAAAATCTGAAACTTTTTGAGCACCAACATGATGCCACGAGAAGAAACTGTCACACCTGACCTCATGTGTCAGGTCACAGTCAAAATGCAGTCAAAACTTTGTTTTGTGCAAAAGACTATTTAAAACATTATATAAAATTACCTTCAGGCTCTGTGTGTAAGGTATATATAAAACACAAATGAATTTCATGTTTAGACTTGAGTCCCATCCCCAAGATAATCTTATATTTATGCAAATATAGCAAAATCCAAAACCCTCTGAAATCCAAAACACTTCTGGTAGTCCCAAGCATTTGGGATAGGGATATGTAATCTATATAATACTTTTTCTTCAACAAAGTAAATTGCTCTGAGCAGGTCATATATGGAGCCCAATTCTCTTCAAAAATATTAGCAAACAACTTTTTAAGGACAGAATGTCTACCTATCCCACCACCTCCTATTAAAATAACACGCCTACATATTATTTTAGGAATGTATTTCCTGTTATACAATGTTATGATTTTTATTATATCCTGAAATATAATTGTGTCTTATTGGGGATGCCAGACTCCTGGGGGAACAGTTATATCTTCTATGCATTTTAAATGCATATTTATATACTTATAAGTTGTATTTTATGGTAGTCTCTGACTCCATTTCATGCTACTATAACAAAATACCTGACATGGGGCAATTTATAAAGAACACAGATTTATTTCTTACAGTTCTGGAGGCTGTGAAGTCCAAGGTCAAGGGAACTGCATCTGGCAAGCACCTTGTTGCTGTGTTATCCCATGGCAGAAAGAATCACACGGTAAGAGCACAAGAAAGAAAGCAAGAAGGGACAGAGCCCTCATGACCTAATTACCTGTTAAAGGTCCCGCCTCTCTACATTGTTGCATCAGGGATTAAGTTTCCAACACATGAACTCTGGGGAACACACTCAAATCATGATAGCATTGTCTCTTAGTTAGGCTGTATATGTACAGCATGTGTAGTTTTATTAGTTCTTCTTGTTGATCTGTACCAATGTGTTTTTGTAGAACACATTGGGAGATTCAGATTAACATGGCTGCCATTATTTTACACGAACCTAAAAGCTGTAGATTATTCTTATTTTTACTATGAAATTTAAACCTGAAGATGTAATCATCCAATTTCCCAAGCAACTTTGCTAATTGATCTTTATGTTGTAGTGAAAAAAATAACGAATATTTGGTGTCAGCCATTACCTGGACTAATACTGCATCTATATTGCTTACTGTCTCTGTAAGCTTTACCTTCATGTCTTCTCATATAAAAGGAAAATAATTATCCAAAAGGGTATTGTTAAAGCTCAATGATATAATAAATATAATGCACTTAAACAGTGCATGACACTATAGGATATTTCCTTTTTTATTTAGAAAGCACAGACTTAATAATAAATGTACCTGCTAAGTTAAATCATAAAAAGATAGCTATAATGAGCTAGGGAAATTGATTTAAAAAGCTAAAATCAGTATCTGTCATTATATACATCTGCCATTATTCATGAAGAAGGCCCTGTCACTTTAGCTACACTTGTAATAGAGGTCATTCTATTGATGTAACATATGGCTACCAGGTAGATGAATATATTTATTAATTTGTTTTTGACAAAAGGAACAATCATGATGGCAGATTAGAATATTATGGGAAAACATGTCCTTGCTTTAAGTGAGTGGTCTTCTTGAAATTACTTTTCAAATTTATCGTTGTTCAAATACAGTAGTCCTATTCTCAAAGTCTGACATGAAATACACTATCAAATAAGAAATGATTTCTTAACTACCTTTATTTACAAGTACGTAAGTAATAAGATGGTAGCAAGCATAGAGAAAAATCATGTTTTGTCCTTTAGAATCCTTCAAGATTCAATGCTTTCCTAGCAGTTTCAACTTTAAGAATTAACATCTCTCTCCTCTTATTGCACTAACAACATTAAGTCAAATCAAAAGAGAAGAAAAGCATCACACTCCCAGCAGCTCAGTAAATCAAGTGATTTACCTGTTTCCTTTCCTTGGAAATAAGTGTGTATATTTTCAGGGTTTTAAATGTAGATATTGTGTCATAAACTCATGTTTTTTAGTTTTTCTTTACAAAATAGTTCCTAAACACACTCCAATTAGGATGATGTAAACAATGGAATATACATAGACAAAGATTGAAAGAAAGCCTCAAAATTGTTTAGGAAGTGTATTAGTCTGTTCTCATGCTCCTAAAAAAGACTGAGTAATTTATAAATTAAAGAGGTTTAATTGACTCACAGTTCCACATGACTCGGGAGGCCTCACAATCATGGAGGAAGGTGAATGAGGAGCAAAGTCACATCTTACATGGCAGCAGGCAAAAGACAGCAGGTGCAAGGGAACTCCCCTTTATAAAACAATCAGATCTTGTGAGACTTATTCACAACCACGAGAACAGCATGGGAACGATCCAACCCCATGATTCAATTACCTCCCACTGAGTCCCTCCCACAATATGTGGGAATTATGGGAGCTACAGTTAAGATGAGATTTGGGTGGGGACACAGCCAGATCATATCAGGAAGATGTAATGATGAGTGATTTCACCCTCCCTTTTCCCTTTTTCCCCCAGTTTTATTAAGGTATAATTGACAAACAAAAATATATATTTATGGTGTATAGCATGATGTTTTGATATATGTATACATTGTGAAATGATTCAAACTAATTAACATATCCATCACCTCATATACTTATCATTTTTTTGAGGTGAGGATTTAAGATAGACTCTCTTAGAAATTTTAAATATATAATACATTACAGTTAATACAATCACCACACAGTACAATAGATCATCAAAACTTATTTATCCTGTGGAACTGAAATTTTATACCCTTTGACCAACTTCTCCCCGTTCCCACCTCCCATCCCAGAGCCCCTAGCAACCACTATTCTACTCTCTGCTTGTCTAGGTTCCACATACAAGTGAGATCACACAGAATATTTTTCTGTACCTGGCATAATGAGCTAAAAATAAAGTCTTCTAAATTCATCTCTGTGTCACAATTGACAAGGTTTCCTTCTTTTTAAATCTTTTTTATCTTTATTTTTTAACTGACAAAAATTCTATATATTCATGCTATATAACATGGTGTGTTGAAATATGCATGCATTTTACAATGGCTAAATCGAGTTAATTAATATATTTATTACCTCACCTTCTTATTTTTTGTGGTGAGAAAGCTTAAAATCCACTCTTTCAGAGATTTTCAAGTACGTAATACATTGTTATTAACTATATTCACCATGTTGTACAATCGTAAATGTTTGAACTTATTATTCATGTCTAACTGAAATTTTGTATCATTTAACAAATGTTTTCACAATATTTCCCCACCCCAATCCCTGGTAAACTATTACTTTACTCTCTGCTTCTATGAGGTTGACTTTTTTTAGATTTCACATGTAAGTGAGATCATGTGATATTTATCTTTCTGTACTTGGCTTATTTCACTCAAAACAATATCATCCAGGCTGGGTGTGGTAGCCTACGCCTGTAATCCCAGCACTTTGGGAGACTGAGGCAGGTGGATCACATGAGGCCAGGAGTTTGAGACCAGCCTAGCCACCATAGCAAAACCCCATCTCTACTAAAAATACAAACATTAGCCAGGCATGGTGGTGCGTGGCTGTAATCCCAGCTACTCAGGAGGCTGAAGCACAAGAATCCTCAAACCTGAGAGGCGGAGGCTGCAGTGAGCCAAGATCACACCACTGCACTCCAGTCTGGGTGATGGAGTGAGACCCTGTCTCAAAAACAAACGAATAATAATAATAATATCATCGAGATCCATCCATATTGTTGCAAATAATAGGATTTTCTTGTTTTTAAAGGCTGAATAGTATTCTATTTCTATAATGCAATATATACCACATCATACACACACACACTCATATATCACCTTTATCCATTCATCCATTAATGGATGCTTTGATTGGTCCCATATCTTGGGTATTGTTAATAATGCTACAATGAACATGGGAGTGCAGACATCTCTCCAACATACTGAACGGATATGGCTATATGTCCAGCAATGGGATTCCCGGATAATGTATATTTCTATTTTTAGTTTTTGAAAAACCTTTAGACTATTTTTAATAATGTCTGTCCTAATTTACATTACCACCAAGGAATGTATAAATGTCTCCTTTTCTCCACATCCTTGCCAGCACTTGCTATCTTTTGTCTTTTTTATAGTAGCCAATCTAACAAGTGTGAGGCGCTATCTTTTTGTACTTCTAATTTGCATATTTTCTGATAATTAGTGATATTGACCATTTTTTCATTTATTTATTTATTTTTGAGACAGAGTCTCGCTCTGTCTCCCAGGCTGGAGTACAGTGGCGCGATCTCGGCTCACTGCAAGCTCCGCCTCCTGGGTTTACGCCATTCTCCTGCCTCAGCCTCCCGAGTAACTGGGACTACAGGCGCCCACCACCTCGCCCGGCTAGTTTTTTTGTATTTTTTTAGTAGAGACGGAGTTTCACCATGTTAGCCAGGATGGTCTCGATCTCCTGACCTCATGATCCGCCCGTCTCAGCCTCCCAAAGTGCTGGGATTACAGGCCTGGGATTACAGGCTTGAGCCACCGCGCCCGGCCCATTTTTTCATATACTTATTGTCTCTTTGTGTGTTTTCTTTTGAGAAATGTCTATTCAGATCATTTGCCCATTTTTCAATTGGGTTATTTGTTTTCCTGCTGTTGAGTTTTTTGAGTCTCTTTTATATTTTGGATATTAACTTCTTATTAGATGGATGGTTTGCGAATATTTTCTCTCATTCTCTTGGTTGTCCCATCCCTTTTTTTCAAATGTGCTTTAATATTATTACATTTTATTTTCTGTAACTATATGTTAACAGCTAACATACATATTGAGTGCCAGACATTATTTTAAATGTTTTACATGCGTCTTATTTAAGTCTTACATTTTGCAGATGAAGAGAAGGAGTCACAAAGAGGCTAAGTAATTTTATTGGGGTCATACTTACAAAAGTAAATTGCCCTAAATGTGATACTTAATACAATTTACTATAATTCAGTCTCATGTTTTTTGCATAATTATTGACAATAGCCCAAATATGGAATCAGCCTTAATGCTTATCAGCAAATGAATAGTTTTTTAAAATGTGGTATATAGATACAATGGAAGACTATTTATCTTTTAAAAAGAAAGAGATCTCCTTATTTGTGACAACAGGCACGAACCTGAAGGACATTAAGTAAAATAAAACAGGCACATAAAGACAAATATCACATGGTCTGTTATATGTGAAATCTAAAAACTTTGAACTCAGAAGTAAAGAGTGGAATGGTGGTTACCAGGGTAAGGTTAGGGGTAATTGTTGGGGAGTTGTTGGTCAAAGGACACAAAATTTCAGTTGAGGTAGGAAGAATAAATTCACGAGATCTTTTTTACAACATGGCAACTAGTGTTAATAACAATGCATTGTATTCTTGAAAGTTGCTAAGAGAGTAGATTTTAAGTGTTCTCATCACAAAAAGATATGTACGATAATTCCTATGTTAATTAGTTGAATTTAACTATTCCACAATGTAAACATATTTCAAAACAATATGTTATACAGGATAAATATGTGCAATTTTTGTCAACTAAATTTTTAAAAAAGATCAAACTGTCAAAGCAGATTCACACAAATCATAGGTCATTTCTGCAGCAAAATTTACTAAATGTTAGCAAAGAATATTAGCACAAGACAGCCACGAGCTCCGTGAGTTTCTATGAGGTCCTAAATCCATCAAACAAGCCTCTCTGAAGTTCTTTTTCTCACACCAAGATGTGAGGATCACGAACTGTATGTGGTACAGTTTGGCACAGTAGAGGCCATTCCAGTTTGAGGTTTCTCAGTTTGGGTATTCTAGTAGGCTGGTAAGAGCTTTTGTACCCAGCTGTCCTACGAATTCATAAAATTCTAGGTTGAATTAAAATAAGTTATCCAGAGAGATTAGAAATATTCTGCAAAACCATCTTTCACAAAAACGTAGTCTTCTTGTAAATGGATCCCATCACAGTGTCTCTGAGAATATTCAATGAGGGAAATAATGCCTTCGATGCCCCAGAGGAAAGACAGGGAGAATTAGAACTCCTGTTAATTCTTTCCTCTCAGTGCCTCATTGTTGGTGAGGCTTATGGCATCCAAATATCTCCTGAAATATCTGGCCTTGGTCAGGACTGACACAGCGCAAGTATGGGACTTTAGTCCTTTTTCTTCTCTGCATCTTGACTCACACGGTCATTTTTTTAAACTTTGATTTTGGTTGCTTTAAATAAAATTGTAAATTGTGTGTGTGTGTGTATGTGTGTAAATTATTTGAATTGGCCAAGAACTTCTTAAAAATCAAAGATAAGGGCATTTTTCATAAAAGGGTTAAATTTTTATTAGGAGTAACTTTTTTTTTCTATAGAGACAGCTGCAAAATATTTAAATTTCTGACCAAAAAAATATGAAAAGAGACATTTTCATTATAGTTTTTGATAGCTGAACCCTTGAGTTTACCTTATAAATCCTTACTTCAGCAACATCCTGATAACTGACCATGGAGTTTTCAGTTAACACTCCTTTGGTAAATTTATTATTTTGCTAAGTAGCCCATTCTCTCTTGGCTCAACTATATTATACATTTAACACAAAGCATTTCTCTTTCACTGTAACCCCTTGTATCTCATTTTGCCTTCCAGGGTTATACCATGTTAAGTCAAATCTATATACTACATGTTAATACTTTAGTTGTTTGAAGGCATGTGGTATGGCAGAAAGAACACTGAACTAAGACTCAAGAGACTTGAGTTGCTGTTGAAACTCTACCACTAACTAGCTTTTTAACCTCGATATCCTTGTATTTCTTCTTGTTCCTGTTATCTAAACCTGGAGAGTAGTAGTGGTAAACTAAATGACTACAGAACTCCTGTGCGTCTCTTTTTTTCTGTGGCTTTAGCATTGTCAACCGTCCAGGGAAATGTTGGGGGGAGCCTTTAATGTTTCATTTTAAATACAATGTGGCATAGAAATATTTCATATTAAATACAATGTGGCATAGAAAGTTGGTGTTCACCTTTACTTGTGCTTTAGATAGAGTATCTTTCCCACTCCCCAGGCACTCACAGGGCTTTGTGACTGGATTCTGGCCAAGGAAGTGCAGATGAACAAATATGGCCTTCCAGGCCAGGCCTCCAAAATTCATGAGCTCTTTGTGTGTGCTCTTGTACTCTCTTTCACTTTTTTTTTTTTTTTTTTTTTTGTCTCTTGACCAGATATAGAGAACCCATTAAAGAATGCCAAGGCCCTAGACGACAGAGAGCCTAGAGGGAAAACCCTTAGCCTGGGCTCCTAAATGATCTGTACTAAACTGTGATGTAAAAAAAGAAATATTTAATACAACTAAATTTAATTAAGTCTCTGAAATTTTGAGATTGTTTGTTTTAGAAGTTAGTTTATCCTTTGTCTAAAAAATAACACTTTCTCCTTTCCCTGAAGGTAAATAAGCTCCACTCTCTCCTTACCTGGAAAGTGAATATAGATTTATATAATTTATATACCACTTATTCATTTTCAGAAATCTCCTCAGTTATAATTAAGAAATTGTCACGATCCCTCATGGGGAAAGATGTTCTTTCCTTCTCATTTTAGGCTACAGAATTTCGGGCAATGAAAAATGAACTGCAGCATACTCAAAAGCAAAAACTATTTCCACCAGGGTACAGAATTCATTTGTTAGAAATCAAATGCTAGAACTACCAATGTTTTATTTGTGTAATGCCCACATTTATTAGAAATCTGCAAATGACATTTTTCTCTGCTTAACATTTTTCTTTAATTTACTAAGGTGCCCTTCTCGATTAATGTCACTTC
This sequence comes from Piliocolobus tephrosceles, assembly GCF_002776525.5. Classification (NCBI taxonomy): domain Eukaryota; kingdom Metazoa; phylum Chordata; class Mammalia; order Primates; family Cercopithecidae; genus Piliocolobus; species Piliocolobus tephrosceles. Next base: position 34,822,261 of record NC_045447.1, on the reverse strand, counting down.
TTGTTTTGACCATTATGCACATTGCTAGATAAGCATATGAATATGGAAATAGCAGAGGCATTTTAAAAATATCAAACTTTTTAACTTTAAGGTCCTTACACATTTTCATTTCCAAAATAATAATTATTAAATGCATTGTCTTTTAATTTTGTCTACCTCTAACACATCTCAAGGTTAAAAACAAAACAAAAAAAAATCACATTGCTTAATTGGAGCACATGTGAAGAATATCCAATGCCAATGAGTAAAGAAAAAACATGTTAATTACTCAGTCCTCTAATGCCTTTCTAGAAGAGTGACTTCTGGTAATTGGAAGACTATTTTCTGAGTGAGGTGATGTCTGCGGATATGCAAGTTTGCTTGTTGGAGCAGTAACCAGGCTGACTTTTCATGCCTAAAAACAAGAAATTATTCAGAGATGAGGAAAAGAAATGGAAATAAGAAAAAGAAGAGCTAAACAGATTAAATATTGAGCGGAGAAAAAGTGAAGATGGAAAGCTTCTTGGCCATTAGCAAAGCTAGAGGGTTGTGTGCTGCTGGCTGTGATAGAAAATCCTTTTCCTTCCCTGTGGAAGCTTCAGTAATATCTGTGTTGCTGACAGTTGTTTCTGCCAGTAATGAAAGAAGTTCTAAGTCCTGGCTGTAGGAGTGTGTGAAGCTGAGAAGTAGAGATTTGAACAACAGCTCCATAAATTTAGTAAAGGTCAAAATCTTGGCCAACAACAGGCCTCCTACTAGAGTTTCGGAAAATTGTTACTGAACAGTACCATCAGTCTGTCTCGAACAACAATCTCTCATTGCCCTCAACCTACCACGGGACTTCTTGTCAAGGTTCTCATCTCTTTCTCTGCCCCAGCATAACTTTAGGAGTAAGGGAACGAGAGCTCAGTAAATAACCTTGTGCGTATTTCGTGGAAACTCTATCCTCATGCAGCATCCTTAGTGAGGATTGCACCTTTCTGATCCTTTCTGATGTGATCTTGTTCAGCCCTCCTTCATCTCAATAGACTAGTATTTCCTAACTTTTCACTTACTGCGCAATCTTATAACGTAAAGAGAATTGAACAAGAAAAAAGAAAATAATCTCACTGTCTCAACATAGTTTCATTTTTTTTTTTTTTTTTCTGGTTCTGTTTACTCCTAATCCTTATAAATCAACAATCTGGAACTATAGTATATATACAATTTTATGCTCTACTTTTAAAATTTCATATGCATCATACAAATCTTTTCATGTAAATGTTGCTGTGAAGTCTTTGAAATCACAATATTTAATATTGCAGGTATTCCAACAGATGGATATAAACCTTGGGTTCTTTTCTTTTCCTTTTTTTTTTTTTTTTTTTTTTTCCTGATGTTTTCATAGAGTGAAGTCTTCAGTCTCTTTCTTAGAACCAGGACTGAAAAGTTCTCAGTTTCTTGCATGAAAAACCATTCTTTGGCTGCCCCCTTCTGCTGACTTTAAAATCTCCTTTTTGTCTAAATCTGATTCTTCTGCACAAAATCTTTCTTGGCTGAATATCTCCAGACTGTTATTTTTAGTAGCCCCTTGCATAATCCTTCAGGTTTGATTTTACAGCTCACTATGAACTTGGCTTCAGCCTTGAGATATTTTGATTTAAATAATTTGGCATGGGTTAACTAGAAGTTCATACCGGTGAATTCTGGAAATCTTAAGTAAATTTAAATTTAAATCATTTTTCTGAATGGAGAAGATACGTATTTACTAAATATCACAATGAAAGTATTGTATGGAGCACAGAAATATACACTCTCATTTGATCCCTATAAAACCTTAAGAAATAGACATTATTAATTTTTATTTTCTTAGAGGATAAAACCTTAGTGCCACAACTTTAACATGATCAAGGACACATTACTAGAAAATGGCAGAGCCATGTAAATTTGAACCCAGTTCTGATTTAAATTTCCAGTATATTCTCTTGCATTGCTCAAGTGTCACCACAGAGTCCAGTTGTATGTACATCTCATTTACTTTCTCTCCCACAATAGTGAACTGCTAGAAGGAAATATGACAATGTTTTAATGTTTTTCTGTTTGAATTTTTTAAATTTTGTTTTCTTCTTGTGCCCAAAGGCACAAGTTTTACTTTTAAAATCATAGTAACAGTATAGAAAATTTAATGGGCATAAGGATAACATTTTATCAAACAAGCATGTGTTTTGTGGTCAGACCAGAATTTGAATCCAAGTACTACCACTTACTTATTCTCTTTAGCCTCGTTTCCCTTATTTGTAATGAGGTAATGATAGTACCAACATCAAAAGCTGATGAGATGAGATAATGTACTAGTTATTGTACCTGGCATCTAGTAAGTCCTCAAAAAATTTTAGCTGTCATTATTCATTACACTGGCTTTCTCATATTTAAGTAATTAAAACTCTTTGATATGTTGAATATTTGGTCTTGATTTCTCAATTCTGTGGTTACAGTTTTCAGTTCATTTTAACGCAGTGTTTTGAAAATGTGTCAGTTCTATGATAATAAATCCTGTGATAGCATTTAGCACAAGTGCAAACAAAGGCTTTAGGTTCCCCTGTGGGTACATCATAGTAATCATGGCATCAATGGCAACATGCTTCTTGATTAGATCAATTAATTCAGGAAGACAAGATATTTATTTTGCATTTTTCAATTTTTATGCTCCGTGGTGACTTCCTATTGTTAAATGCTTGTCATTACTCTTACACTTTATTTCAACTAGACCACTGAATGGTGTAATGAACTTACAATTACATATATGAGAGCAATTTATCTAATATCAATTCTCCACTGAAATCATGATCTATAAGAGATTAAAAAATGGAATACTAAAAAGAGTGAGAGAGAACATTATAGCTCTGCATAACTTTTCAGAACCTTCTTTAATACTTAGAGGTATTATCAGTTAAGAATTAGAGATTGGAAAGGTTGATTGGTTTTTCATGTTTGTTAGCCATTTGATTTTCTTCTTTCGTTTTTATTTATGTCATTTGTCTGTTTTTATTGTTTCTTTCTCTCCCTCTTTCTCTGCTTCAGCAAAAATGGGAATGGATCCTAAGGACACAGAAGTATTTCACAATTTCACACAACTCAATAGCAAAAAATGCACCTGATCATCGCAAGGGTCTGGAAACAGAAACTGGGGAGAAGACTAGATTCTAAATGTCAGTAAGAGGAATCCATCATGGATTACAATCTGTCATAGCTCCTATCTAGTCTTTGTGACAGGTAAGGAATACTAAGGAAGAAAACTCTATCATTGTAATTTAGGATTAGCTGATGTATAGACCCTGACTACTTAAATTTAGAGGACAGATTTTTAGCGTGTTCCACTGGCATAACACTGCAGCACTTCTCTGCCATTCAGTGAGCCATGTCCTCACAAGGAGTCAGCACTTGGGGGAACTTCATTTTTGGATTCTCTATTTCAGTTCTAGCAGTAATTTCTGGTCCTAATATCTATTATTTCTATTTTTTTAGAGTTTTGTTTACTTCTTATGGGCCAATCTCTCATTATTCCAAACTCCATCATAGTTAATCTTGTTTTACATTAAAGGTTTCCTATTCAAATCACTGGACGGTTTCCATTTCTTGATTGGACCTGGACTAATTCTAATTGAAACTGCCCTAAAGGCCTTACTTCTTACACTTTAAAAAAGCCACCACTTTTTGGTTCCTTGTATTGTTACTTATGCTAACACTATGAATGGCTAATCACTATTGATCTTTGACTTTGTGATAAGATCAGGGATCCTCATTGCTGTTACTGATAGTTTAAACTGCATAATTCTTTGTTACATGGGGATTTTCTGTGTGTTGCAGCATGTTTATCAGCTTCGGAATCACTCCTGGCTGAGAATCACTGAATTAGATAGTTTTTGTCTTTTTTAAAAAACATGTGGTTCTTTCATCCATTTGGGATATATTTGGGTTTTTAGAATGAAAACAGAAGTTTATTTTATTTTCCTTCTGAACATATAGGCCATTGTCTCAGACCAGATTATTAAACAATGCTTCCTTCTTCACTGATTTAAAATGCCACCTTCATATTGTATTTCTTATGCACATTAGTTTATGCTTTAGAACTATTTTTCCATTCCTTTAAACTTTCATTAATTTCTACAATGTTTTAATTATTTTGGCTCTATAATACATTTTTAAATATCTGAGAGGTTTGGGTCCTTTTAATAACTCTTCTTTTTCAAAATTTACATACCTATGCTTGTTAATTAATGCTTTCAAAGGAGCATTTAAATGATTTTGTTAAAGTCTTTTAAGTGTTTTCTTTAGACTTTGAACAAATTGCATTTAACCCATTAATCACAATAAAAATGATTAACATCATTTTCAAAGAGCCACTCTTCTCAGACAGAAACTTTATAAAGTCATTTATTCAAATCTCCCTTTATGCAAGTCAGTGACACTTCATCATTTTCTTCATTAAAACCCTGTATATTTCTTGTTAGCTTTATTTCTAGATATTCTCTGTTAAGATTGGGAATAAGGTTATTTGTTTCAATATATTTTTAACTATTCAATGCCAGTTTTAAAGTTATGGGCCAGGCACAGTAGCTCATGCCTGTAATCCCAGCACTTTGAGAAGCTAAGGCAGGCAGATTACTTGACATCAGGAGTTTGAGACTAGCCTGGCCAACATGGTGAAACCTTGTCTCTATTTAAAACATACGAAAATTAGCTGGGCATGGTGACGCACACCTGTAATCCCAGCTACTCAGGAGGCTGAGGCAGGAGAATCGCTTGAACCCAGGAGGCAGAGGCTGCAGTGAGCCAAGATCATGCCACTGTACTCCAGCCTGGGTGACAGAGGAAGACTCCATCTCAAAATAAAATAAAGTAAAGTAAAAAAGTTACAGATTTTATATATGTATTGCATACCTGACTTTATTAAATTCCTATAAATCTTATTTTTCAGCTAATTTTCTTGAGCAACCAAATCTATTTCAATGTAAGAATTTTAGTAAAATACAAATTTTTCATGAGACAATTATCTCCACACAGAAAGTAAAATCTTCATAATTTTCTGAGAGATTTTCTCATCTCATTAAAATCTTCCTAGAGAGAAGCACTGGAAGGCATACATTGGAAGGAGATAAGGTAATAGTTCTCTGTGAATATAAAATATAATGTCGTATATTTTTCTCCTTTCTCACTCCTTGATATTACAGGGTCAGTGCTGGGGTACATTTGCTGCAAGATATGAAGGTATTGTCAGTTCAGTTTGGTTCAGCTAACATAGTAAAATATCTTTTATGCATCAAACTTGATGTTAGTTCGGGCAAGAAAAATAAAATAAAATAAACCAATCTCAGTCCTTATCCTAAAGGAGCCTATTTCCAAAGAGTAGAAAGGACAAATAGAAAATTTCAAAATAATATGGTGTTTACTGTGAAAGTAAAATGTGCAAAATATGGTTGCTATCAGAGATCAAATGAAGGAGAGCTAAAGCAAGGCCTCAGGGAAGAATGGATGGAGATCAATGAAAGATTTTCCAAATAAAATTGCATGTAAGGTGGGCAAGAAAGATTTAGCCATGTTAACTGTGTATGGAGTGAGATGGGGGTGGGCCGTTGTTGAGAAAGAAGGTATCACATAAGCAAATTCATAAATCTGTTGGGGACATGTGTGTATGTGTTGGGGACAGAGATACTGTAGATGTTGCAGAATTGCTGAAGTTTAAGGCAAGGAGAATAATGGCCATGAGGCTTGAAGAATTAGGTAGAGACTAGATTGTAAAAAGTTTTATATTAGGAAAAATGCTTGAACTTAATTTTCTGGGTGATATGGAACCTATGTATGGGTTGAGTAATACTGTCAGATTTCTTTCTTTTTCCTTCCTTCCTTCCTTCCTTCCTTCCTTCCTTCCTTCCTTCCTTTCTTTCTTTCTCTCTCTTTCTCTCTTTCTCTCTTTCTTTCTTTCTTTCTTTCTTGGAGTCTTGCTCTGTTGCCCACGCTGGAGTTGCAGTGGCTTGATCTCTGCTCGTGCAAGCTCCGCCCCCAGGTTCACGCCATTCTCCTGCCTCACCTTCCCAAGTAGCTGGGACTACAGGTGCCTGCCACCACGCCTGGCTAATTTTTTTTTGTATTTTTAGTAGAGACGGGGTTTCACAGTGTTCTCCAGGATGGTCTCGATCTCCTTGACGTCGTGATCCGCACGCCTTGGCTTCCTGAAGTAGAATTCATTTTTATAGATAGAGCAGTGTGGTGATGCTATGAAGGATAGATTAATGGGTATAAGGTGGACTTGCTTAAAAATAAAAAGAAACTCTCAGTAAAGAGGCTACTGCACCATGAAGGAGGTTATTCCAAGTTGAACTAGTTTGTTCTAGCAATGAAGTAGTCAAAGGGACAGATTCTAGAGACTAGCAGGATTTGTTAGCTAATTGGATAGTTTGAAGAGTTTGTATAGTGTCAATTAGCTAAGTTGGAATTATGTTTTTAAGAATTCCCTTTACTTCCTTGTTTCAGGTTAACATGGGCATTGTAAAATATTTTGTGTGAGATTTGGAATGCAGGTGTGAAACAGTAATTACACATTTAATGCAGGGAATGTCGCTGAAGACACTGGACACAGTTGCAGCTCATGCACACTGTTGCTGATATACTGGCTTACCTAACTGGCTTGGGCAACTGCTGGCGCCACAGCTTCTCTAATTCCTGCTGGTTTTTCTTCAGCTTTTCCTGAGCCAGATCCAGCACCAGATGAAGAAAGAACAGTCATAGATCAACTATTGAACCAGTCTCCATAATTCCTTAGAGTCAAATTCTAACATAAATCTATATTTTCTGTCATTTCTGGTGGCTCTATTTTTCTCATTAAATCATGACTGATAATAGATATAGAGAATGATAGAGAGAAGAAGTGTACCAAACCACTACATTTCTTCTTGGAGTCATTTGGTAGATAATGGCAGGATACATTGTAATAGAGGATATATGAGAGGAATAAATCTGATGTTAGTATGTAAACTCTAGATTTAGTATGTAAACTCCCAAAATCAGCTTTGAAGTGTGGGATCTGATTTGCTTGAAACATCTATGTGGTGATGCCAGTTGGAATGGTAGATAGTTGTTTATCTTAATCCAAGAGGAGGGATCAAAGGTAGTTTGATCCCTCCCAGCTACTTGGGAGGCTGAGGCAGGAGAATGGCATGAACCCGGGGGCAGAGCTTGCATGAGCAGAGATCGAGCCACTGCACTCCAGCCTGGGCAACAGAGCGAGACTCTGTCTCAAAATAATAATAATAATAATAATAATAACAACAACAATAATAATAATGAAATCTGACAAACTGTATTGAAACAATTGTATAGGGGGGTTAGGTAAAACCATGATAATTGATGAGGTCACCCAGAGAAAGCAAGGGGTAGAAAGTGAATTGGAGAGGGTACAGTACAGGAGGAACACATCATAATTTAAGATGTGTTCGGGGAGAAATAGACCAATAAGAAGACCAAGAAACAGTGGTTTTAAAAGGTGAGAAGAACAGATGGTGGGGTAAAAACAGCATAATGAAAACAAATACTTTCAATATATTTAAGAATCAAGGTCCACTATATCATTTGGGGCAGAGAGTTTTTTTCTTTTTGTGATTGTTAATATGCAGATTACCAGTAGCTAACCTTTGACACAGCAGTTTCTGTGGAGTAGCAGGGGTGTAAGCCAAATGTTCAAATTAATTGAGCACTAGAGTGAGTATAAAACTGAAATGATGGTTGAAAATGGAGCAGAAAAATGGGGGAAACTGTCCAGAATCTGGAGGTAGATATGGAATCATGAGAGGCCTTTTTCAGCAATGAGAGGTATATATATTCTAAGGGAAGTGATCTAGTAGAAGTATGATGATGAAGATATAGGAAAGTGTTATAATTGATAGAGCAAAGAACTTGGGTAAACAGAAGGTACTGGAGTCAAGAGCCTAAGGAAAGAGTTATCCCTGAGGAGAAAGAAAGGCATTTCTAAGACTAGAGGGGAAACTATGATGATATTTGCAATTACAGATGGGTTTGTAGGCAGGGAGGTGTGCTCTGTTTTGCTGGTCAATACAAAGCTGTCTCCTGAAAGTGAATGAGAAAGGGGCATGCAGCATATGAGAAAGGTAATGTTTTGGAATAGTCACTAGAGGAAATTTGGAAATAAACCAAGTACAGTGAGAAATTTGATTTTTTGGTGGATCATCTAAGGAAACTATGTTAGAAAATAAAGGCTCTGCCCTGGGACTGTCTTGCTTTGAAAAGGCATCATATCTGAAAAGCAAAGAAATCCAGGTGTCCTATATAATGCCCATCTGCATTAGCTGGTTCTCATGCTGCTATTAATAATAATAATAAGGACACATCTGAGACTGTTATTTATAAAGGAAAGAGGTTTAATTGATTCACAGTTCAGCATGGCTGGGAAGGCCTCAGGAAACTTACGATCATGGCAGAAGGGGAAGAAAACATGTTCTTCTTCACATTGCAGCAGCAAGGAGAAGTGCCGAGTAGAGGGGGAAAAGCCCCTTAGAAAACTGTCAGATCTCATGAGAACTCCCTCACTATCACAAGAACAGCATGGGGGAAACCACCCTTATGATTCAATTACCCATCACCAGGTTCCTTCCATGACATGTGAGGATTATGGGATTACAATTCAAGATGAGATCTGGGTGGAGACACAAAGTGAAACCATATCACCACCTCAACATGAAGGGCAGGAAAGGAGGCAATGATGCAGCTAGCAGAAATTATTTTAAAAAGTGGCAATTGAGAAATGAACAAAGGAAAGGTTGTATGGCAGATGGCAGAGTAATAGATGTTTTTACAAAGCAGCCTTGTGAGAGGCAAAGTTGTGGTGTGGTATATTTCATGCTTGGAATATTCTCCTATATGCTGCCATGTGTTGCTATGCAGTTATGGAGAGCATAGAAACAGCCATTCATTAGCTGATAGAAACATTCCTGAGGATCTATGATGTGCCAAGATTGGGTTAGTCACAGGGAATGTAGCAGTGACAGATATGGTCTCTTTTCCGTAGGAGGATGTATTCCAGTGTGGAATACAAAAAGAAATCAGAATAAATATTGTGATAAGAAAAATGAATGAACTAAATATAGTATGTTATATACAGAGAAGATAATGTTTAACAACATCTGAATGTTCGTCGGTGACTCACTTGCCTATGTCAGAATGAGTAGCTTAAAGTTTACACAATCCTTTATCAGTAACGTGTCCTCAAATTAGCCTGCATTTCTGGCATTACAGTAAAACCAAGGAGTAGGAGTCAAAACAGGACAGGAAAAATGCTAAAGACCTCACATTGTAATTATCAGAAAATTTTGCATGAAGCATGCATTCCAGAAGTGTACATGTAACCTCAGACACACTCCTATGATGTATACTTCCTATGCCTGTATTGTTAGCAGTATACTACTGGGGCCGATGGCAGATAGATGTCAACAACAACAAAAATCAGCTTTTCTGTATTGTGTCCAGCTTTACTTGACTGTGATTTTTGTCCTGGAATTTACAAATACTCAATTCCAATCTATTCAAAATTAACAATTATGTTTTCCTGTCAGAAGCACTGGTCTGAATGCTGCCATGGCTGTGCTATATTCCACCTTCTTAAGGGGCAGTCAGTTAAATGGATTCTCGATTAGGATTCCCTCTGGAATTAACCACCACAGTCAACTGGTAAATAACTTAACATCCATCTTGCTCAGAACTCATATAGTAGATTCTCCAAGTTGCTACCAGTTGCTAAATGGTCTCTGGTAATTCAAAATCCTAGAAGAGACCAGCACTGTTTTTTAACCACATGCCTTCATTCATGGTGTGTTACTTAAACCTGGAATGTCTTTCTCCCTTTCTTTACCTGTCTGTATTCTGCTGGTCCTTCAAGACTCTTCCCAGCGATCACATCCTCTAAAGCACCTTGCCAGAACCTCTTTCCAGGCTAGGTTAAGTGTTGTTTTTGTTACTTATTTCTACTCTACCATGTCACATATAAAGAATCTACACGTTTGTTCCACCTAGTTTTTTAGGGCTAGGATTTTGTATCTCCAGGAAAAATCACAGTTCATTCCTAATAGGTTCGGCATGTATTTTTGTACTGTTGTGTTCCATTTTGTTTAGATAATGCACAACAAACTACAGTGAAAACCTCCTTGTAACTAGATATCCTTATTCAAAGAGGAGACATTTTACCATTCATTCAACAAACATTTATTCATCACCTACTATACAGTAACCATTACAAAATGTTTGGAGGACCTCAACAATAAGTTAGCAGATCTGATCCCTGCTGGCTCAGTGTTCACAGTACACAGAAGCCAGGGACTGGACTCCTGTGCATACTGGAGGTAGAGTTGTTACCAGAAAGGCTAATATTATGGCACTTTCAGAGCTCGCCTTTAATCTCTATCTCCCTACATATGGCTTGAAGCCCAGAGAACATCAAAGATCATTTCAAGTGGAGTGTCAGCCAAAACTATGCTAGTTGTAGTGGTTAATATGTATTATTTGCTTCTTATAGGATATGTATGTGTAGAAGCTGAGCACAAATTGGAACATGCTAGAGATTGCAAGTTCTCTTTTACACAGTTTGGAACTGAGACCTGGGGAGGGGATATAAGTTGTCTGAGGTCACAAGACAGGTTAGTGTACGAGCCACAGGGTATCCCAGTTCTTTTTGATGCTCATTGTTATTTTTGGAATCTTGCTTATGAATCATATTTGCCAGCTTACTTTTTTGTAAATATAACTGGCTTTTGAAAAAAAAATTGTCTGTCTTCTAGTATGGAAATGTGAACATCTTAAAACTTTCCAAGACACTTGTTCAATAAACATGAGCATTAGCCATGAGTAAAATATAGATGACACTAAATGTTTTACTTTCTGTCCAGGTGGTAGCTTAGGATTTCCCAATTTCATCTACAAATTCATTCACCAAGTATCATAATTAGTCATATTTTAATTCTAAAGTGCTTACAAGAATAACTTTTACACCCAAAATGTAATAAATTGATGTTGCACATCTCCATCTGAAGTCAGAATGAATTGCCTAAAGAGAGAAAGCCCTAAAAAGTGGCTGTAATAGAAAGGTATACCATAAACAATATATTTAGGATCAAATGATGAACAAAAGAAAAATGGTTGATAAAATTCAGAGATGAAACATTATGGGAAGCCAAGGTTATATATTCTGAAACAAAAGTTCGTCACTTTAATGGTACATGAAATCTGAAACTTCAGTCTCTAAGAGAGTAACTTTTATTAAGAACCTATTTTATGCCAGACACTGCGTGAAGTACTTTAATTACAGCACCATGTTTAATCCTCATGACAGCACTACAGTGCTAACATTTTTATTGCCATGCCTAGCCACGTAGTTTAGAGATCCAGAAATTGAAGGGCTCAAAGAAACTGCACAACTTGTTCAGCTTATACAGCTAGCTGAAATCAGGCTTCAACCCAGATTTGCTTGTCTCTAAAGCCTACCCTCTCCAATTTGAATCCTTATATTTCTCATCAGAGAGACAGCCCTGTTTTGGAAAAATATATAAGCCATTAAGAACAATGAAAATAAACTTTCCACTTGGATACATACAAACACACACACATAGATGTACATGTATTATGGACATGTGTGCACACACATACATGCACACATATGTATATGAAAACTTGAATCCTAATAACCAAAACAATTCCTATATAATTAATTATTTTCAACAGTAAAATTTATTAGGAGAAATAATTCCAATGTAATTGTATCTTGGCAATTTGGAGAAGCATAGCTTTATGAAACATAGTGACTTAATGTTACCAAATTATAACTCATTTTCTCATTTAATTTGAAAAATAAACTATTTATATTTGGTTGAGGACTTAGAAATTCATTTGTTTAATGTTTGGTAGAACTAAATTATTTTTCAGCAAGACAATAACCTCTGTTAGAGAGTGACATTTCTTGCTGTACCATGTCCTTTTTAAAAATACAGACGGATTTTGAGATTTGCCCCAAAAGTAGATATTGCAGTTAAGAAAAGGATGTTAAGACCCAGTGAAGAAGAAAGAATTACGCCGAAAGAAAAACTTAGCAACATGAGAAATGTATGGAGGAGGACATCATTTTCCTCTAGAAGGTCTGATGATGTGATGTGCAAATGACAGTCTTTGACCAGCATTGGCAGAAGTCTGTCCTTCCCGAAAACCATCTAAGAGTGCTGACTGGATATTTGCCTGTACAAAGGAAAGTGACCACGTAAAATTATTTCTTTTTCAATCTGTGTTGCCTATGGTGCTACCTGAGGCTCTCATAAAAATAGGTGGGAGAAAGATATTAAGATATAATGTACAAGAGTAGATATTTACTCATTTCAGCTCAGATGTGCCAAAGAATGTATTTTTAGTTGTTTTCCATAACTTAACTAATCGCTAACTGGAAATATTGTCCAATCTGACAATTTTAGGACAGGACTGCAGGACCAAGTGAGAGGTAAGACTCTAAGAGAAGATCTGAGAGTAAATAGTCAATTCAAAGTGCAAACTCCCTGTTAGGGATACCCTCTTCTCCTATCTGAGCAAGAGTGGACTCTGACTTCTTCATGCAATGGGGGTGTGGATGTCTCTTCTGTGGGCTCCTAGTTGATTTAGTTCATCCTTTATATCTCTGGCACTGGCCTCTTTTCCTACGGCATTTGGTGATAGTAAAACTGGTAGTGCCTAGCATATGGGCAAGTGCTAGCGCCAGTGCATGGCACTGCTATTGCCTTGGTTTGTAGGGTCTGTATTGCTGCATCTGGTCATCTCAACCACACGATTCCTCAGATTCACCTGCTGCTCAGCACTCTTGAACCTACCTGGTGTCCCCTGGATTTCCTTCTCGGATATTCTGCATGCTTCACAGCCTATGAGCAACTGAAAATACTACCTTTGCCATCAATCTAAATATGTCTCTCTGCACGTGCCATCATTATTCCCCTACCACATTGAATCGATTGTCATATAGGATGCGGGGCATTTTCTGGAAGGCTGGCAGTTCCCTCCCCAAACTAGGTCTCAGAGAAGTCCAATGCTTTCTCTAATCACTCCACCGTCCTTACCACCCTGTGCCACCACCTTGAGTAGTGAGCGATCGAGTTACTTAATGTTCTTTCTATTTCATTTTCTCTAAAATACAAATTTTTAAAATGCTACATCTAGATCTGTCACATTGACTTACATCTGTAATCCTAGCAACCTTAGGAGTCTGAGGCAGGAGAATCACTTGAAACCAGGAGTTTGAGACCAGCCTGGGCAACATAGCAAGACTCCATGTCTATAATACGTATTATGATGTATTTGCTACATCATAATACATATTATAACTGCTACAGATTTTGTCGACAATCATTTTTATACTTTCTTGTAATTTGCACACCTTTCTTTTTGAATCTACATTTTATTTTATATATAAGATATAATATAAACTACTTCATATCAGACAAATTATATTTCAAATCATATTCATAGTTTATAAAATACACAAGGATATCTGAATATCTACTTGTAAAAGGGACATTATAAGAAAAAGAAATTGGGGAGGAAAGACAAAAAATTCAGGGAGAGTGATAGAATTATTTTCAGTATTCTAGAATGAGAAAATTGGATGCTATTTCACTCGTTCTAATAGTTTATATTGGTGGAATATTATCTATACTATCTTAGCATGAGTAAACATCCCACCCAACAATATGTTTTATTTTTTCTCTCTTGTACATATTGTAATTGTTATTAGGTTAAGTTTGTATGAGACCTTCAGGTTAAATCTGAGAATAAAAGAAAAATTAATTGAATGTGGCTATTTATGGAACGTAATCAAGAGCTTGTTGAATCTGAAAAGATAAACAGTACACTCATAATTTCTAGAACAGCTACATCTTTCATGTAGCAACAACTGTCTCTCATAAATTGGTTTAGTTGTGAATGGTAGCTGGAAAGTTAAATTATAAAGCTAAATAGAATTCCAAGTGCTATTATTGACCACCAAATTAACACCAGATCCAATTTCTTCAAAAAGTTGTAATTAATCTTATTGCATTTAATTGCTGTCTTTTATTCATTATCAATCACTTGTAGTAAACCTGCCTTCACAAATGGGGAAGGCTGCATCTTAATTCTTCTAAGCAGCAGCAGAAAGACACACTCATTATCTGGGTCTCCAAAGTAAAGCAAATAATTTCATCATGTGAATCAGGATCCAGATACACTAGAAACAGGGCAAACTAGGGTTCCTTCACTGCTAATTACATACAGCTCTTTAATTCTCATAAATACCTTGGAGAAGATATGCAAAGTGCACACATATTTTGGATAGGGGCACAATATCATCTGTGGTTTGAGGCAGAACGAGAGGTGATGTTAAGAGGTACTGGAATTAACATATCACCGGAGTTAGCTTTTGGATGCAACCTAGATGCACGTTGTTTCAATAAATGACATGCTAAGAAGTGAATAAAGTATGATTATGAACACCTGTTTCTTTCAGGCAGTCTAATGCCACCTTTAAGAAGTAAGTGTTTTGTTGCTGTGGTTGAAAAGCAGATACTTAATAACAAAGAGTTATACATTGAGCAAATGTAGCAGCTCTGGCAAGATGGTAGACTCAAATAATATGAAAAAAATTGCTAGTAACATCTAAAAATGCTGTATAAAATATAACTTAAAAACAGATGAGTTGCTGAGCTCAAAACACAAAGAAAGACGGGGTTGCTAGTTGACAGAAAAGAAGAGGAACTGAAAATCAGAACGTTAAGTGCATGGGCTGAACCATTGCATGGGGGCATGGGTATTAATGGTTAAACGGGATCAGGAGAGCCTCTGGGGTAAACCAGGCAAATAATTAAAATTGATAATAGAATTGATAAGCAAGGTAATATGGGATTTTAAACAACAGTCATTAATTCTGAGGGATACCATGTACATTTAGTGGCTCTTGTGTAAAAAGAAGAATTTAGAGAGGTGTTGACATGAAGCTGATCCTTGAAAGATTAAACAGGACGTCTATATGAAAATAAAGGAAAAAAGACAATCTGAGGCAAAAAAATTCTACCCATAAGGAAAGAGGCAACGATCAATTGCCAAAAAGAAAACTCTTAGACATGAAAGATTTCTAAGGTGCTAATGGTTCTGACATTCTGGGGCACTATAATTTAACGCTGAAATTATGGGTTTCTAATGGTATATGGGAACTATGAGGCTTCTGCTATTTTTCCACACTCTGAATGTGAATACTTGAATACCTCCTTACCATTTCAAACAAATAGAACAATTTCCATTCAGGGAATACGTTTTGTTTTTATTCCCTCAATTTCCTTTTGCTTGTGTTTACTATGTACCATTTCAGAGGTATTAAAACATTTAATGCTTGTATGAGCCTTCATGTGTATGTGCATGTTGTCATCCTACTTTAGAGACAAGTAAACTGTAGCTCAACTAGAAACTGGTTTGTTGTCATTTTCAGCTCTGCTGGCAGCTGACGGATCTTGTAATTCTAGAAAACAATTATTCCTTCCTGTTATATTCAGTGGTGCCATGGTATCCATGGGGGATTGGTTCCAGGACCCTCACTAAAAACCAAATCCTCATATGCTCAAATCCTTTACATAAAATGGTGTAGTATATACATATATCCTGTGCATATCCTCTCATGTACTTTAAATCATCTCCAGGTTAATTATAATACCCAATACAATGTTAATGTTATGTAAATACTTGTTCTACTGCATTTTCAAAATGTATATTCTATTGCTATTTTTTATTGTTTGGGGTTTGTTCCAAATATTTTTGATCCATAATTGGTTGAATCCACAAATGTAGAACTTTGCAGATACCAAGGGCTGACTGTAGTGAGATATTTTTTTGATGTGTTACTGAGAATGAAATGGATTCTTATCTCTGTAAGTTGAGACAAAGCTCCTATAAATACTTTGACCTTACAAGATGGCACAACTACTGAAAGCTTTCCTAGAGCCATATGCTGCCATCACCAACTCTACCTATGGAGGAAATATGTGTGGAGAAGAAATAGCATTTTGCCAAGTGCAAGCAATTATTGCTAGCATGCAGAGATAAACAGTCATACAAAATAATAATTCAGAGTTACTGCCCTGATCCCAACCTGTATATTCAGAACCTCCTTGCTCAACTCCTACAATCCCGTTTCCACAAATATTTCCAGAAGAAATATTTGCCCGTCAATACTCTATTCATTGCAGTTACAAGTTGATATCCACGATGCTACTCTCTTGCTGTAGTTCCAGTTACTTTTTCTACTTCATTGATTATACTTCTTTCTAACAGGAATAATAATTATCATGTTGAGCACTGCAAAGTAAATACTCACATTCCTATTTTCAGATGCAAGTACTAAGGCACAAAATGCTTAAGTTTGATGGCCAAAGTCGCTGATTTTTTCAGAAAAATACTAAATTTTAAAATTAGGTTTACTCACTCCAAATTGCACTACAAAATACAACTTTTGTGGAAGTAACAATGTAAACATTTACTGCTGGCTCAGCATTGCCTTATGAAGAAAAAGAAAAGAAAGTAGCCCTGTTTTTGTTAATTGTCTTGTTCTTTCACTGGTGTTTTTCTCCTTCTATGTAGTAAGAATCTAGCAATTTAATTTCACAAGAGAATACAGCTGATGGATTTTTTGGGTCATTTTCACCTGGAAATAATATACACAAAATCACACAATTTTGCTCATGAAGTTTATCATCCAAAAACAGACTATATTTACTCATGAGGCAATTTTATAAAACAAGTTCATGTATTTCTTTTTTGTGAATGCCACTGATTGTAGTAACAAACACAACCTGATCTTGATAGGAGACTGTACTAAAGGTTTGCTGGCTCATTCCTTCCTATTAAACCTCCCTTTTCCTGCTCTTACTAAATGGCTATTGTAGGAGTAGACAGATCTTTGAGGTTTTTTCCTTACAGGTACTACATTTCGTTTTCTGTAGTGGACCCCAACTGATCTGATATGTGCTAGTCCAAGTATACTTTATGAATTAACTTGGAATACTCTTGGGAGAGAACAGTACACAAAAAAGAATGAGCTCCACTCTACAGGGGAATGGTACAGGTTTAAGTGTGTCTTTCCAAAATTCGTATGTTAAAGCCCTGAGACCCAGTACCCAAGAATGTGACCTTATTTGGAAATTAGGTTGTTGCAGATTAGCTAGGATGATATCATACTGAAATAGTAGTAACCTCTAATCCATTATGATTGTGTTCTTATAAAAAGGGTACATTTGAACATTAGAGACAAATGCAAGGGAGACTATCAAATGAAGACTGGAGTTTTGCTGCTGCAACCCAAGAAATTTCTAGAAACCAGCAGAGACACTTAGAACAGATTCTCCTCTAATGCTCTAAGTGCCCACAAGAAAAAGCAGGAAAGATCTAAAATTGACACTCTAACATCACAATTAAACGAACTAGAGAGGCAAGAGCAAACACATTCAAAAGCTAGCAGAAGGCAAGAAATAACTAAGATCAGAGCAGAACTGAAGGAGATAGAGACACAAAAAACCCTCCAAAAAATCAATGAATCCAGGAGTTGGTTTTTTGAAAAGATCAACAAAATTGACAGACCGCTAGCAAGATTAATAAAGATTAATAAAGAAGAAAAGAGAGAGGAATCAAATAGACGCAATAAAAAATGATAAAGGGGATATCACCACCGACCCCACAGAAATACAAACTACCATCAGAGAATACTATAAACACCTCTACGCAAATCAACTAGAAAATCTAGAAGAAATGGATAATTTCCTGGACACGTACACTCT